>NW_015167633.1:95887-114308 GCF_001447785.1 Gekko japonicus
TTCAGTAGAAAGCAGCTTCATGGGCATTCCACGTGCGCGGGTGGGGACCCCACTCTCGACCATTGGTGCCAGCACCAGAGGTTAGGAGCTTGGGTGTGCTCCTGGACCCCTCCTTAACAGTGGAGGCCCAGGTAGCAGCCACTGCCAAGTCGGCCTTTTACCATCTGCGGCTGATTAGGCAGTTGGTTCCCTTCCTCAACTGCAACGACCTGGCCACAGTGATCCATGCAACGGTCACCTCGAGGCTAGACTACTGCAATGCTCTCTACGTGGGGCTGCCCTTCTTGCAAATTCGGAGGCCGCAGCTGGTGCAGAACGCCGCGGCCAGGCTGCTGAAGGGCTTACCTAGATGGGAACACATCCAGCCTGCGTTGAAGGCCCTGCACTGGCTGCCAATAGGATACCAAATCCGTCTCAAGGTGCTGGTGCTTACCTTTAAAGCCCTATATGGCCAGGGTCCAACATACCGGAGGGACCGCCTTTCCCCACATATACCCCAGAGAGCACTGAGGTCGGGGTCACAGAATCGCTTGACCCTGCCAGAACCCAAAGAGGCCAGGCTCACCGTGACAAGGGCCAGGGCTTTCTCAGTGGCGGCTCCTTACTGGTGGAACGAGTTCCCGGAGGAGATCAGGGACCTGCTAGATCTTTTGCAGTTCCACAGGGCCTGCAAGACAGAGCTCTTCCACCAGGCCTTCAATTAGAAGCCACCTCCAACCACTACCATCAATGAGCCCAGCCCTCAGTGCCAACATCTGGCCCGTTACATCGAGCGACTCGGAACGGCCCTGAGCTGGAATCCAGTTGTCGGAGACATCTTAATACACCATCGTAAGCAACGAACTGTAGAACTGAATAGCACCCATGATTTTATGTTTTAACTTATTATGATGTATATTGTTTTATCGGTTTTATTGGCAATTGGGCCACTGCTGAGCCCGTTCACGGGGAGGGCGGGGTATAAATTGAATTAAAATAAAATAAAATAAATATGTTCACTGAAGCTCTCCCCCCACTTTTCGTTTTTTTTAATCAGAAGTACACCCAGCTATTGTGACTCTGCGATGTAGCAGCCGATTCCCCAATTTGCAAGAAAATCCAATCCACCCAGATGGCTGGAAACTTTCAGAATTGGTACTTCGACAGCCCAGATGTTTAACAATTCGGCCATATGGCTCCGGCGACTGAGAGGCCCCTTGGGTATTTTTAACCCAAATAATTCATTATTTCTGCCCCCTTTCCCCGTTTTAAAGGGGATCTGAGCACACACTGGCAACGTTGGCTGTCCGTGCCGAAAGCCAAACTAGCTACTTGGCAGGAGGGTGGGCCAGGACGGACAACACTGCTCTGCTGCACGAGTCCTTGGAACGGAACAGACTTTGCAGAAGGTTTGGGGCGGGAGGACCGCAATTGCTTACGCACACGTCTTCACGGAGCTGATCTGGGACTGGACCTTTTTTTAAAAAAGTTTTGTTGTTTTTAAATTTGATACCTATAAAACAGACATTCAACACACAACGTACACACAGAGAAACATAAAAACATTGGGGAAGATTCATTATAACATTTTTTTCCCATGTTGTAATTTGACCTCATACTGTAAAGAGTTTGTTTCTTTTATACACCTTGTAATTTTAATAATGTTAATAATTGCCTTTTGTTCACAGGTATATATATAGAGAGAGTTCTTATTCCATTTAAGTTTGACTGTAAGTCTAGGAATTCGATATGTTATGTTCCTCTAAAGCTCAAGGTAAAGGTTCCCTTGCTCGAAAGCCAGTCGAGTCCGACTCTAGGGTTGCGGTGCTCATCTCCGTTTCAAAGCCGAAGAGCCAGCGCTGTCCGAAGACGTTTTCCGTGGTCATGTGGCCGGCATGACTAAACACCAAGGCGCACGGAACGCTGTTCCCTTCCCACCGAAGTGGTACCTATTTATCTACTTGCAATTTCTTGCTTTCGAACTGCTAGGTTGGCAGGAGCTGGAACTAGAGACGGGAGCTCACTCCGTCATGCGGCACACTCGGGTCTCGAACTGCTGAACTACCGACCTTCCACAGCCTGCAGTTCAGCGTCTTAACCACTTGAGCCACTGCAGCTCTGGGGTATGTTCCTCTATCCATTCATAAAACCTTAACCATGTGTCTTTGAAGTCTTATTTTTTATTTCCTCTCAACATTAAAGTTAGGTTATCCATCTCTGCAGTTTCCAGTATTTTAGGGACCTCCAGTTCCAACCAAAATAGCCAAGCATGGGGAGGGGGGAGTCATCATGTCTAACTCTTGTATCTGAGGAAGTGCGGATGCACACGAAAGCTTATACCATGAATGAAACTTTGTTGGTCTTACAGGTGCCCCCCTGGACTCGGACTTCGTTCTTGTCCTGGTTAAGAGATGCTGACCTACATTTTAACACCTGGCGACAAAAAAAGTGGCGTCGCCCGAACTCAGAACACTATACTTAATTGTCAGTATCTGTGACAAAGCGACAGAGCTCCTAAGCAGCTTTGGAAGGAAAACTGAAGCTTCGATAGAGCACAAAAACAAATGTCTTAACCTAGGCAGAACAAAACTCTCTCAAGCAGCCAGAATAACACTAAACTATGTAGATCACTAAATACTTACTTATTTACATTTATATCCTGCCATTCTCCCCAGAGGGAACCTAAAGCAGCTTACCTCATTCTCCTTTCATTGCAAGACTTTTAGACCAGGGGTGTCGAAGTCATTTGTTATGAGGGCCGGGTCTGACATAAATGAGACCTTGTTGGGCCGGGCCACGTGTGTCATAAAATGTAATGCCAGGTAGCGGAGATATACATTTCATAAAGGACACAAACACAAAGGGGTTTTTTAAAAACTTAAAATAAAAACATGCTTAAAACACTAGCACTCTTGCAATATTTTGTTTATTTAACAGTGTCTGATAACTGACACCTTTTGCTCTGAATTATTGCATCAAAATGTCTGTGCTGTTGCAAACTTGAGTATGCTGTTCGGGGGTGTATCCGCAAGCTGCAAACCTACTTTTGATTGACTGACATTCACCACAGAAATCTCACCCTCAGAGTTCTGAGCCTAGGACCCAGGTTAAAACATAAAATGGCTGAGCGATCGAGAGAGTCTGGCGAAGCAAGCGATGATGCAGCAGCAGCAGCAGAACTGGAAGTAGGAGATGGCCAATTCCACTGTGGGCCTGATGGAAACGCTCCGAGGGCCTGATCTGGCCCCCGGGCTGCATGTTTGACACCCCAGTTTTAGAACATTTCATGTTGCTCAGGGCTATTTTTGGGCAGGAACGCACAGGAACGGAGTTCCGGCTGGCTCCCAAGTTGGCCACGCCCAGCAGGAACTCATTAGCATAATAGGCCACACCCAACAGCAGAAACTCATTAGGATTGGCTACATTAGGGGTATGTGGCCTAACATGCAAAGGAGCTCCTGCTACAAAAAAGGCCCCGGGTTTTGACAACAAACAAGGTCAACAGAATAAGAGGCAAAAGGTGGGTGTGGCTGGATAACCACACTTCTGGTAACGTGGGTGCGGCCTAATGTGCTAATGAGCTGTGCTGTCAGGGGTGTGGCCTAATATGCTAATGAGTTCCTGCTGTTGGGTGTGGCCTGTTATGCTAATGAGTTCCTGCTGGGCTTTTTCTACATGGATGGAGCAGGAAGCAGGGGTTTAAAAGGACTCAGAGTCCTTTTAAATCCCTGCTTTCTGTTCCCCACAGAAGCCACAAAAATGGCTGAGCGGTAGGGAGGCGCTTCCAGCTGTGCGGCTGTTTCAGGCTGTCTTCTACGGTCTCTCTAAAGTTTAAAGGGACTGCAGAAGACAGCCTGAAACAGCTGAGCTCCCCACCGCTCAGCTGTTTTCTTGGCTTTCTGAAAACCCTGTTTAAAGGCACTGCAGTCCCCTTCAACGGGGTTTGCAGGACCACAAACCGGTTTGATTTATGAACAAGCCTCCCAGTCCGGTTCATGGTTCAGCCACAAACTACTAACTGAACTCCATTTTTCTTGGTTCATGCCCATCCCTAGTCACCACAAGTCGGATGTGACCTGTCACGTAACACACATGCGCATTAACCTATCCTGGAATAGTTCTGCACGGGGAAGTCACCTGGGGCAATTTCAAACTCTAGAGGCAGCTGATAATTCAAGAAAACCATGGATAGGCACAAATGGAGAGGCTCGGAGCTGGGTGGAGGGGCAAAGCAGAGAAGACCTGGGCAAATCCCCGGGTAGAAATCCAGGGGGAAACACACGGAATCTGCCACACAAGAGAGAACCAAGCACAGCAAAGGGGCTGAAACGCAGGTTACGCAGCCGAGCAGGATGCCTCAAGATCTAATTACTCATTGCAAGACTATTGGCCCATTCTGAATCTAGCATCTCTTCCGTTGTTTTACCAAACCCACACTGGAACAGAAAAAGATGCAGCTCAAAACCACATTCAAATACCCCAGGCCAAAATGCTGTACTGACTACACGGGTCACCCCGAATGGCCATAAAACGGCCATAAATCTATGCAGACAGTACCATAAAACCGAGAGACCAAAGGAAGCGAAACTGGCATGCAGGCTGGAGGCTTCCATAAAATCCGACAAAGAAAGTGAAAGTGGCATGCAATGCAGAGGGGAATTTCTCTTCCAGCGCGGGTTTGGTAAAACAGTGGAGCGAATGCTACATGCAGAATGGGCCTATTGTTGCTCCAGATACAGGACCCGAGGAATACTAAAGAACAAAATATTTCATTTTCCCGGAGCTTCAGAAGAGGAGCTGGTGAAGGCAGAAGTGTGCCGCCAATTAGAAGAAGAAGAGAAGAGAAGAGATTGGATTTATACCCCGCCCTTCCCTTGGAGTCTCAGAGTGGCTTACAACCTCCTTTCCCTTCCCCTCCCCACAACAGACACCCTGTGAGGTAGGTGGGGCTGAGAGAGCTCTGACAGAAACTGCTCTCTTTCAAGGACAGCTGTGCCAGAGCTTGTGACTGACCCAAGGTCATCCAGCCAGGTGCAAGTGGAGGAGTGGGGAATCAAACCCAGTTCTCCCAGATTAGAGTCCGCACACTTAACCACTACACCAAACTACACCAATTAGGCAGAGATCTCTAACCAACCAAGTTCCCACAATTGTGGGGAAACTTCCAAATAAGGGAAAAGGCAAGCTTGAGGCAGTCTTTGCATAATTCGCCTGAGAGGGGGGAAATCTCATTAGTCCGAGGGCTGATGTCATTGGGATCTCCTCTGTAAGGTATGAATCTGACAAGGCCGAGCGCAGCAGGAGCACCCTGACTGAGCCGAAAGGCTTTGAATAATGATCTAAAAGCTCTCGGCGCCTGAACAGATCAATTCCTCTCTCTATCTCTGCAGCGCCAGTTCATCTCGCTCTCTTGCTGAGCTTACACTGCAAACTAGGGAATCGCTTTTTCGGCTTGCCCTTGGACCAGCGTGGTTATCATGCCTTTAGGCTACGCATCCCCTCTCCTGCCTACTAAGAACATAAGAGAACATAAGAGAAGCCAACGTTGGATCAGGCCAGTGGCCCATCCAGTCCAAAATACCAGGTGCCATCAGGAGGTCCAGCCGTAGGGCCAGGACACTAGAAGCCCTCCCAGTGTTGCCCCCCCAAGCACCAAGAAGACAGAGCATCCCTTGCCCCAGACTGAGGGTTCCTATAAGAACATAAGAGAAGCCAATGTTGGATCAGGCCAATGGCCCATCCAGTCCAACACTCTGTGTCACACAGGGGACAAAAACACCAGGTGCCATCGGTCCAGCAGTGGGGCCAGGACACTGGAAGCCCTCCCAGTGTTGCCCCCCCCAGCACCAAGAATACAGAGCATCACTTGCCCCAGACGGAGAGTTCCTATCTATAAGAACATAAGAGAAGTCAATGTTGGATCAGGCCAGTGGCCCATCCAGTTCAACACTCTGTGTCACACAGTGGCCAAAAATACCAGGGGCCATCAGGAGGTCCAGCTGTGGGACCAGGACACTAGAAGCCCTACCATTGTTCCCCCCCACCTCAAGCACCAAGAATACAGAGCATCACTTGCCCCAGACTGAGAGTTCTTATAAGAACATAAGAGAAGCCAATGCTGGATCAGGCCAGTGGCCCATCCAGTTCAACACTCTGTGTCACACAGTGGCCAAAAACACCAGGGGCCATCAGGCGGTCCAGCAGTGGGGTCAGGACACTAGAAGCCCTCCCACTGTTGCCCCCCCCCAAGCACCAAGAATACAGAGCATCCCTTGCCCGAGACCGAGAGTTCCTATCTGTACCTTGTGGCTAATAACCGCGGATGGACCTCTGCTCCATATGCTTATCTAATTCCCCCTTGAAGCTGCCCATGCTTGTAGCCGCCACCACCTCCTGTGGCAGTGAATTCCATGTGTTAATCACTCTTTGGGTGAAGAAGGACTTCCTTTTATCCGTTCTAACCCAACTGCTCAGCAATTTCATGGAGTGCCCACGACTTCTAGTCTTGTGAGAAAGGGAGAAAAGTACCTCTTTCTCGACCTGCTCTATCCCACGCACAGTCTTGTAAACCTTGATCATGTCACCCCTCAGCCGTCGTTTCTCCAAGCTAAAGAGCCCCAAGCGCTTTAACCTTTCCTCCTAGGGAAAGCGTTCTCCCGCCATCTTGAGTCCAATAGACCAACGAGATTTTCAGGGTATGAGTTTTCAAGAGACAAATCTCCCTTTGTCAAGTACAAAGAGAACTTTGACCCTCGAAAGTTCGTACGCCGAAAATCTCGTTGGACTCTACCACGCTAATGGACTCGAGTCTAGCTGTTCTACTGTAGAACAACACGGCTAACCTCTGAAACTATCCCACCGTCTTGCCACTTCTGTCCCTCAGACAGCTCAAACTACATCTGCTCATCACCCTGGCCCACAATGGTCACAGGTGCAAGCCGGGGTCATTTCTTAGAAAAAGAGGTGCAGAAGCTCATTGGCATAACTCATTTGCATATGCCACACCCCCTGACATCACCGGAAGTGTGTCAGAAGGCAACACCCACCGCTCAGGCTCCACTGGACTGTTTTGGATTGCTAGCTATTGGGGGGGGGGACATGCAGATCTGTCCTCAAAGAGGAGGGAGAGCTTGTACATGAATAAAACTTGGTCTTAAAGGTGCCACTGAGGACCCGGGGGCAGGGGGGGGCGCTGCAGCTTACCTGGCTGCTTCTTACTCTGACTGAGGGCTTCTGGGAGCAGGGGGCGGGGCTTGTTGCATGTGCCCGCCCCCTGGGCTCTTTACCGCCGGAGCTCCGCTCCTGTGCGCTTCTGCAGGAAATGACCCCTGGGTGCAAGGGAGACCACAACCAAATACAGGCCTACTAGTGATGGTGAGAGAAAGCTGCACTCTGCTGGTCAAGATCTGCTGGTTGTCCCCAGCTCAAAAGAGTCCACTTAAGCCTTGACCAGGGCCAGGGCTTTTTCTGTCCTGGCCCCGGCCTGGTGGAACATGCTCCTGTTTGAGATCAGGGACCTGCGGGAGTTACGACCAGTAAGCTGAGTGAGTGTGAGCCTAGCTCACAGTTTTTTAGCCTCCAGCTCACACCTTTTTGTCTTAGCTCAGGAAGGATGGCTCCAGAGCAAACTAAATTATGCAGTAGCCAAATCACTCGCTTGCAACTTTAATGCCAGGCGCTCATTCCCTTACTAAGGGGTACTGCTGGTTGTATATGCATGCATGTTTCCTTTTTCTTTTTGGTGAGTATTTTGTGCGTGTGTGTGTGTGTGTGTGTGCCTGGAAGTTATGGCTGACTTTTGGCGACCCTTCGTTTCAGAGAGGTGGCTTACAATTGCCTGCCACTAGGTCTCAGCCCTGGTATTTATCTGAGATAACCCTACCAAGTATTTGCCAGGGCCGGCCCTGCTTAGCTTCCAAGATCTGAGGAGATCGGCCTTGCCTGGGCTATCCGGGTCAGGGCCGCGTGTGTGTTTCTATGTTTATATGTTTCTACTGTGTTGTTAAATATCGAGACGTACATTAAATGTTACTTTAATGTCTGATGTTTGCCTCCTCGGGGACTCTATTTGGGTGGAAAGGTGGCACAGAAATGTTTTAAATAAAATAAATCTCTGCCTGGCTGTAGATGCCGACTGCAAATCTTTCATGTGCAAAGATTAAAAAGGACAGGCTGAACAAAGAGCGGGCCACGTTTAGTAAACTGGAGTCTCTTTTCTTCCGGCACACTTCTTCTTTTTTTTGCTTTTCTAACAAAGGAGATCTTCAATTAGTGCCTCCGCTCAGAGGGCAAAACCTAACAAAAGAACCGGAGGATTATTTTATTTTTTTAAAGCACCAAGGAAGAACTTTTGAAAAAAGCCACCCTGGATTCTAATCTAGTCTAAATAATTTGAAAAGCTTTTAAAAGAGGGCGAGTGGTCGTTGTAAGGGAGGGAGACTGCATTCTGCAATTTATGGCCATCCTGCGTTGAAAGGCTTACTTTAGCAAACCAAATACACTAAATCACGCCTGGATTTACTGCCCACTGAGCACAGTTTGTTTTCAGAGACTCCGCTGGAAAAAGCTGCATCACAGATAAACGTAGCCGGAGAATAGGAAGAGAGAGACGGCATTCAGGAGTCAAGACCTCATTCAGACATGCAGTTGGCCTTGGAGACGGGGAAATATGTGAAAACAGGAAGCTGAGCGACTGCAGTTCCAATCCTAAAGGACACTCTCCTAGGAGTAAGCCCCAATGAGTAATGGGATTTACTTCCAAGCAGACCTGGTTAGGATCGCTTCCTGCAACTTTCACACCATCTGATCAAGCTTGATCCATTAAGTCAGCATTTCGATCCAATTTTTGGCGCAAGCATCTAACGATATATGGCCAGCTATTGCTGCCCAGGACAAAAATGGCGGTTGGCGGGCACCATTTTAGAAGAGGCATCTTTCCCAACTCGGTCACACAGGAGGGAATGCTTCTAAGGAGGACACCTGCTTATGGCACAGGTATACAAAGGGTTGCCAACTCAGGGTTGGGAAATTCCTGAAGATTTTAAGGTGGAGATGCAGTGATTCCTCTAAGTTGCGCTAGGGGGTACTGTTGCACAAAATTTTACCTGGCAGCTCAGGGATGTTAGCTTCAGCTCACAAGTAAACTGAGAAGGCTTCCCCTGCTCCATTGGAACCAATAAAGGATGGGGGTACCTCCTTCTGGAACACATAGAATCGGGCCCGTGGCTACCGTGGGGCATTTCAGGGCTATGCCCCCTTAATTAAAAGCCACACCTCCACAAAAGCCATGCCAGAAAGCATTTTAAAATATTTATTAAGTCAATAATTAACTTTAAGTAACTTAAGTGCCCCCTAAGAAATTTAAATGCCCACCAACAAAAAAAGTTCCTGGCTATGGGCCTGCATAGAATCGGACCCCCAGTCCAACCTTTTTTCAAACTTGGTTTTTTTTGATCCACTGAACAGGTATCACTACTTGTTGAAAATAATTTTTGGCACAAGCATCTAACCACATATGGCCAGCTCTCCTGCCCATGACAAAAATGGTGGGTGGTAGGCACCATTTTAGAAGAGGCATCTTTCCCAACTCGGTCACATGGATGTGAATGTTTCTAAGGAGAACACCTGCTTATGGCTCAGGTATACAAAGGGATGCCAACTCAGGGTTGGGAAATTCCTGGAGATTTGAAGGTGGGGGGCAGGATTTAGGGATGGACAGGTTCTCAGCCAGAAATACACTGATAGCGGGTGCCCAAGGAAATGCAGTCAGACACTTTTGAAGTTTTCTTTGTTACGCATCGGCTGCCGGACAACTAAATCTTCATGTAGTTCATGTTATCTAACGAAGCCATTTTATTAAACGTTGTAACATTTTTAAAAAGAAACCCATGAAACACCAAGCACTCAGAGTCCTAAAGGAAGGTGGGAACTATTCATTTAGAAGAATTAAGGCCTGCACTATTTCCTTTATATCTTCTGAAGAAAACGGTCTAAGATCAAAAGGCCACCACTCAGGGAAGAAGCCTGGAATATCCCCAACGAGGAATTTCCCCAAAGAGGCCTGAATGAGCCCCTAACCACGGCTATGACCCTGCCTTGACTTTCCCTTTAGACTATTTTTTTGGAGATACTGCAGGGCAGCTCTGTACCCACACTCCCCACCCCCCATCCCGAAGAACAGGATTAGGCCAGCTTGCTTTGGGGCACAGGAAGATATTTGCCTCCCCTGGACTCTTACTGTGGAGACCCATTATTGGTGTCTACGGTGATTTTTTTGTAAAAATGTACTTTGCCTATTGTAATGGTT
Source organism: Gekko japonicus (assembly GCF_001447785.1). Lineage (NCBI taxonomy): Eukaryota > Metazoa > Chordata > Lepidosauria > Squamata > Gekkonidae > Gekko > Gekko japonicus. Next base: position 106,173 of record NW_015167633.1, read on the forward strand.
CAGCGAAGGCTGAGATTCCAGACACCCTAACCAGACAATTAAATTGGCTGTAGTTCACAAAGACAGGGCCACGAAAAAGGAGTTAAATGAAGTAGCTGGAATTGGCTTGCTCTCTGGTAGGGTTGCCAAGTCTGGATTGGGGGACACCCGGAGATTTTGGGGGTGGAGCCTGGGGAGGGACCCTCAGCAGGGTATAACTCCACACAGTCTACCTTCCAAAGTAGGCATTTTCTCCAGGAGAACGGATCTGTATTGTCTGGAAACCAGTTGCGATTCCTTTTTTGGTGCCCACCAAAGGTTTTTAGAAAGTGGTAGGGTTGCCAGGTTCCCCTGGGGGGGCAGGGGGTTTCCCGCTTGATTTGTTTATTTATATTTATTTCTATATTTTATATTTATAAGTTCAATTTATACCCCGCCCTCCCCGCTATGCAAGGGAGCCCTCACTGGAGAAGACCCTGATGCTGGGAAAGACTGAAGGTCAAAGAAGACGGGGACGGCAAAGGATGAGATGGTTAGACAGTGTCATAGATGCAACAAACATAAAATTGAGCCAACTTCATAGGACAGCGGAAGACAGGAAGGCCTGGCGGGATCTGGTCCATGGGGTCGCAAAGAGTCGGACTCGACTGTGCAACTGAGCAACAACAACAAAAGGGTTGCCAGGTCTCGGGGGGGGCAAGGGGTTTCCCGCCAGTCCGGATCCGGCCGCTGGGGGGAACCTGACCCCCAAAGTGCCGGGATCGCGGTGACATGCCCGGCATGATGACGTCACCCGGAGGTGACAGCATTGCACCAGTCACGTTGCGGGGGGAACTTTCTATCATTCGAGGGGAAACTCTATGACCGATTTCCCACAAGCAACTGCACCACCCTCACGCTTCCCTTTTCCCGGATAACGTTCGTCAATTTCCCACTCCTTGCTGCGTGGCTGCATTTTGACCCGCAACATCCCCCCGATTTCCCGCGTGTCTTCGTGATCCTTGTTTTTTTAAGATCGTGAAGACGCGGGGGAAATCAGGGGATGCTGCGGGTCAAAATGTGGCCGCACAACAAGTAGTGGGAAACGGACAAATGTAATTGGGAGAAAGGGAAGCACAAGGGCGGCACAGCTGCTTGTGGGAAATCAGTTTCTGTTTTCTCCTTGAATAATAGTGGCTCCACCCCAATGTGCCCAATGCAATGATGTCACTTCTGGGTGATGTCATCGTGATGCACGCTAAGCACGTGTGCCGAAGAAGTCCCAGAGAGGGGCCGGGCCCCCCCCGCCACAGCAAAGGTAGGACCTGGCAACTCTAGAAAGGGTCACTGGCTGCGCAGCTTTTTAAAATGTTGCTTTGGCAGCCGCTGCCACCACAACACAAGGATCTTCGCTGGGTGACTGAAGGTAACCTGTGGCAGCCATTTTGAGGCTGGCTCCGCCTCCTGCAGCAGCCATTTTGTGGCTGTGCCCACCACACTGTGTCAGAATGCCAAAGGTGCTCCCAGGCGCAAAAAAGATTGGAGACCTTGATGGAAAGAATTATATTTAGGGCTCCAAAGCCCTTCTCGCAGGCCATGGTGGGGAGGGTGCCAAACCAGTTTACAGTGTAAGCATCCCATCTGCTACTGAAGAAGCCGAAAGGTTCAATAACCAGCGAGTCCCTTGGGCCGTCCTGCTGTTCCTAATAAATTGCATGGATAAGCCGCTTGATCCATTATTCAGAAATTAGTCACCCTGCAAGAGAGTGCCCAACTCTACCATATACATGCTGTATTATCCCGTTGTGGAGCAGTTCTTAATCCACGTGAAAGATGTACCAATAAAAGCATTAATCCAAACACATAAATTCATAATAGGAATATCCTCTGACACACATATTAGAACTCTTGGAGGAAGGAAACTGGCCAAAATAATTCACTCCCCCCCCACCCCCCGGTGCTGTACTTGACTTTGGCCGTGCTTTTCATGCCGGGTGATTTCTTGAGACGTCTCCCTCGACAGACATATAGGGCCGGATTCTCTTTCTTCTAGTTCCCATCCCTGGTTTCAAACCTTTTGTGGCTAAGCTACCAAAATACTTTCATTCCCTGAACCCTTTTCACCTCGGGACACGGACTCACATCCATCATGTCACAGTAAAATGAGATTTATGGGTATGTGTGTGGGGGAGAAACATTCATCCATAATGCAAAGCCACTGTCCTGAGGAAAAATAAGTCCGCCTCAGCTCAGACACGGCTGAAGAATTACTAGGCCAAAAGCAGCCAGGGGGGTAACGCAAAAGAAAGAAAAGAGAGGTTACGGCACTCACTATAATCCTCAGAGGGTGAAGGTTTGGGTCTTGGAAGGGTTTTGTGCAGGCGGCTGAAAGGAAAACCTGATCTACAAAAAGGCGGAGAAGTCAAAAACGCCCGCAAAGATCTCCACACCTGAGTACAATCTGGCGCTCAAAGTACTAAAGTATAAATGCCCCATGTCTACCACCACCTCCTGACATTTATCCTGGTGCTCCCGCCAAGGGTTTTTCAAAAGTGGGATTTTTGCCCAGCAAGACTTATGACTGGCTACTGGAGGTTTGGTGGGCAGCGCAGGTTTTTAAAAATGTCACTTTGGCAGCAGCTGCCACCGTTGTGCCACCAAAGGAAAGCTGTATGGCAGCCATTTTGTGGCAGCCATTTTGTGGCAGCCATTTTGGCTCAAAAAGTTTTGGGACCCTTATCTAGAGTAAAAATGGGAGAAGGAGGAGAGTTGATTTTTATACCCCGTCCTTCACTGCCCGAAGGAGTCTCAGAGAGCTTACAATTGCCTTCCCTTCCTCTCCTGACAACAGTGAGGTAGGTGGGGCTGAGAAAGCTCTGAGAGAACTGTGACTGACCCAAGGTCATCCAGCTGGCTTCATGTGGAGGATGCAGAATCAAATCTGGTTCTCCAGATTAGAGTCCGCCGCTCTTAACCACTACACCACACTGCCTCACCAAAGAGGCTATGGCTTACTACAGGGGCCCCCCATGTGATGTCCGTGGGTGCCAGTGTGCCTATCGACACTTTCCCTGGTGCCAAGTCTTTTTAGAAAGTGGGCAGGGCCAGATGGGGCTGTTGCCCAGAAGGGCTTCTGATTGGCTGAGCAGATTTTTTTAAAAAATGTTTCGAAATCATCCCTCCCTGTGACAGTGAGTTCCACAGTTTAACTACGTACTATGTGAAGAAGTGCTTCCTTCTGTCTGTCCTGAATTTCCCACCCTTCAGCTTTAGTGGATGACCCAGGGTTCAAGTATTACGGGAGAGGAAGAGAAGCATCTTTGGACGGCCAACAAACAGGGCACAGAGGCCAAGGCCTAATGCTGTCACAGGCTGGGGTGCCAGTCAAAGGGAGTCCAGAACAAGCCAAGGTCAGGAGCCAAGAAGACAGTGCAAAGTCCAAAAAGCCAAGCCAGTGTCAGGAGCCAGAAACACAGAGCCAAGTCCAAATCACGAACCAGAAATGTAGTCCAAAGCCAAGCCGGGGTCAGGAGCCAGGAACACCGAGCCAAGTCCAAAGCCAGGGGGTCCAAAGATCTAGGTGCAAGAGCCGAGCCGGAGTGGATGCAAGCACCACAAAGCTGACTCGTTGCTTCCATGATGGGTACTGCCCAGAGTGTGGAGTTAAATGCTGCTACCAATTAAGCCAGCTGCACCATCGGCCAGGCTCCTGTTAGAACACTGGGCTGGCTGAGCGTCTCCCTTGTAGCCTGGCCTCTCTTCGTCTGCTTGCTACGTTTTGCCGCAGTCGCTCCCTTAAACGAGTCACACGTGGGGGTGAGTCAGGAGGACTTTCAGCTTGCAGTTCTTCCCCCTTATCTGGGCCAGGTGTGAAGACTGCTGTTACAGGCACTTGCCAGCTGTCCTCGTCTGCCGCTTCAGCAGGGCCAGACGTGCTTTCTGCAGGCTCTGTCAGCTCATCCTCATCCATGCCCATGACACCTCTGGATATGGAGGTTCTCTTTAGTAACCGTGGCTAGTAGCCACCGACGGACCTCTCCTCTATGAATCTGTCTAACCCCTTTGAAGCTATCTATGCCCACGGCCATCACTACATCCACTGGCACTGCACAGACGCAGAACTTGGATTGTTTTGCTTTTTAAAAAAAAACAGTCAAAAGGAGAGAAGACATTATGACTCCGGTTGCAAAAACAGTAAAGATAAAAGGTAAAGGTCCCTTGCTCAAAAGCCAGTCAAGTCTGACTCTAGGGTGCTAATATAGATTTAAACACTGTTGTTACTAGACCAGAAGTGCTGCGTTTAATTACATAACAAATTTTTAAAAACTTTCGCGAGAAGCAAAAGGCTGCTATTAATGAAAGCCTCACCAATTAGCCTTTAATCGACAACTCGGAGGGGGGAGGGGGAAAGTCTCCTTTGATCACGACGCACTCCATGTGGTGTGGTCTATCTCTGCCAGTCGGTACTAACTCAAAGAACGTCTACAACAACAGCTTTACGGAATCCAATGGAAACGCAACCGCCGTCTTCAGTCACACTGGAAACCCCAATCTGGAGTTCAGCACTCGCTTTAAAGCAGAAAAAAGACGGTTTCTACAGGACTGGAGGCATCCAATATGCTGAAAGTTCCACAATCTGCCACCTCTGTTCAAAGGACCTTGAGTAGATGGGGAAGGGTCGTGCCCACTCCCTGAAGAGCGGCTGCCAGTCAAAATACACACAACGATAGCAATCTCGGTTTTAAAAGAAAAATTGCAGGAAACTTCTGATGGGGAAGGGAAGAGAAGAGACCTCCCGAGCATGAACTCACAAACTGAATATCAAACGAGCCAAGAATAACTCTGCCCCTTGCTTCCTTGCGAGACTGAGGCCAGAGGTCTTAGATATCTGATTTTTAAGAGGCGCTAACGTACTAGTCGAGGCAGGGAAGAAGCTGGGTTTTTTTTAATTTCAAGCAGAACCCTGAAGGCTACACACCTCCCCTCCTCGGACTTTAGATCCAGAAGAAAATTGCTTGGAGGACTCTGGACAGATAATGCAGACTGAGAATGATAAGACATGTGTTGGAGATGTGTGCCTACAGGAGGAACATTGTTATACGCGCACTAGTCAAGTTTATTCACTTTATCACCAGCCATTCTTGCCAAGAATCAAGGCGGATGACAAAGCTGTTGTTCCGAGTCTAACGCGAATACCTTTGCCCACTTTGAACAAGAATATCTTCTTTGCTGCTTATGACTCCGGTTGCAAAAACAGTAAAGGTAAAAGGTAAAGGTTCCCTTGCTCGAAAGCCAGTCAAGTCTGACTCTAGGGTTGCAGTGCTCATCTCCGTTTCAAAACCAAAGAGCCAGCGCTGTCCGAAGACGTTTCCGTGGTCATGTGACTGGCATGACTAAACACCAAGGCACACGGAACGCTGTTACCTTCCCACCGAAACAGTACCTATTTATCTACTTGCAATGTCTTGCTTTCGGACTGCTAGGTTGGCAGGAGCTGGAACTAGAGACGGGAGCTCACTCTGTCATGTGGCAAAAACAGTAAAGACAAATAAATAAGAATATCTTTTGGGGCAGGATGTAGAACTCATAGCAACTTGATTTTCCAGTCGCAATTCCAAGCCATGGTTGCCAGTGCAGGGCTGGGACTGACACAGCACTCAAACGCAGCAATCTTAGACCAAATCCGAAGCTGTGGGTTCTTCAGAGAAAGTGACTGCTGTGGTTAAACAACTAGTTTGGTTTAGTTCAGTTTAGAGCCAGTTTGGTGTAGTGGTTAAGTGTACGAACTCTAATCTGGAAGAACCGGGTTTGATTCCCCACTCCTCCACCTACAGCTGCTGGATGACCTTGGGCAAGCCACAGTTCTGTCGGAGCTGTTCTCTCAAAGACAATTCTGGAGAGAGGTCTCTCAGCCCCACCTACCTCACAGGGTGTCTGTTGTGGGGCAGGGAAGGGAAAGGAGTTTGTAAGCCGCTCTGAGACTCCTTCAGGTAGTGAAGGGCGGAGTATGAATCCAATGTCTTCTTCTTCTTCTTCTAGTTCTTCAAAGACGGAAGGCAAAGTCCTCTCCAGAAATTTTTCTAAAATGTATTTACATTACTTACAGTCTCCTTTGGACTCAAGGCAAATTACACCGAGCCAGTCAATAAGATCAACAGGATGGGACAGTCAACGAACAATACAATAAGAATTACGGTTGTAGAACCAACCAGGAGTCTAAAAGCAGAACTAAAGCAATGTATCAAATGGTGCAAAAATTACATAGGAGGATCCTAGTTTCAGCCAGCTATACACAGTAATATAAACCGCAGTCCCTAATACTTTATCCAAGTAACTTTGATGAATTATTGAGTACAGTATGACTCTATTGCCTGCAGAGAAAGGCCCTCTGGAATAATTCCGTTTTCCATAGTTTGCGGAAACCCCGGAGAGGCGGAGACTTCCTGACCTCCTCAGGCCGGCCATTCCATACGCTTGGGGCCACTACAGAGAAGGCATGTATTTGGGCAGTAACTGAGACCTTGCTCAGATGAGCAAAACTGTCATGGCCGAGTGTAGGAGGAGAGACACGCTTGAATTTAACAGGCAAGAGACAGGTGAGATGTGACCGTTCCCTGCTAGTCTTTCCGGAAACGTACGCTGTGTGACACCAGACAGACAGACAGACACCTGCTTGGCCTTCTAATCGCCCTGACCTTGTTCTCCCTTCTTTCTCAAATTGGGAATAATTGGTGGTGCACATTTGGGACTTTCTGTTTTTGTAAGCTAATATTGAAAGCTTAGTAAACCTTCCCTAAGAGAGTATGTTTGGTGTAGTGATTAGGAGCACGGACTCTAATCTGGGAGAACCGGGTTGGATTCCCCACTCCTCCACTTGCACTTGGCTGGATGACCTTGGGCAAGCCACAGTTCTGACAAGAGCTGTCCTTGAAAAAGAGCCGTTTCTGCCAGAGCTCTCTCAGCCTCACCTACCTCACAGGGTGTCTGTTGTGGGGAGGGGAAGGGAGAGGGATTGTAAACCACTCTGAGACTCCTTCGGGTAGTGAAGGGGGAGGGTATAAATCCAATCTCTTGTCTTCCTCTTTTCTTCTTCTAATATGGCGTTTAGGGCACTGTTTTCTACTTTTATAAAACCACTTCCTGCATTGTTTGACGTATCTAATACTTTTCCGGGTCGTTTCTAATATTTTTCTATGTCATTTCTAATACTTTTCTTCATAGTTTATAATTCAATTGCATTTAGGGTTGCCAAGTCTCTTGCCTCCAATACTGGGGGGGGGACCTGGTCCCGGTCCGGGAGTTTCGTGCGCGCATCACAATTACATCACCTGGAAGTGACGTAATCATGCAGGGCGATTTCTAGAGCAACATTATCGCACTGGGCACGTCAGCCTGATCTGGCCATTTCGGGGGTAGGGTTCCCCCCGCCGTCCGGATCCAGACCGGCGGATTGGGGGCCCTTTTGGCAGGAGAATCCCCGCCCCCCAGAGGGACTTGGCAGCCCTAATTGCATTGATTTGCAGTTCTTAATCTGCCTTCAGTCTCAGTAAGGAAGGCCAACTATAATTTTTTAATAAATCAAAATTGAAATAACTGTCAGAAAACTCTTTTCAGGGTGTCTACCACATGAAGCATTGTCATAAGAACATAAGAACATAAGAGATGCCAATGTTGGATCAGGCCAATGGCCCATCCAGTCCAACACTCTGTGTTACACAGTGGCCAGAAATACCAGTGCCATCAGGAGGTCTACCAGTGAGGCCAGGACATTAGAAGCCCTCCCACTGTTCCCCTCCAGGGGTCATTTCGTAGAAAAAGAGCTAGGGGGACTCATTAGCATAACTCATTAGCATATGCCACACCCCCTGACATCACCGGAAGTGTGTCCTCCCCACAGCCAGCGGCGACCTCCAGCGGGCACCAGCAGGGAGCTCCAGGCCCCGCCTTCCCGCACCTCACCCGGGGGGATGGCGTCCCCCCGCGTCCCCCCCCAAATCCCCCTCCAAGCACCAAGAAGACAGAGCATCACTTGCCCCAGAGTCCCTATCTATACCTTGTGGCTAACAGCCACTGATGGACCTCTGCTCTATATGCTTATCTAATTCCCTTTTGAAGCCGTCCACGCTTGTAGCCGCCACCACCTCCTGTAGCACCACTTCCTGTCATCACAACCATGAG
>NW_015167633.1:114599-119920 GCF_001447785.1 Gekko japonicus
TCTTCCTCTTGCAGCTGCTGGATGACCTTGAGCAAGCCATAGTCCTTTCAGAGCTATTCTTGAAAAAGAGCAGTTTCGGTCAGAGCTCTGTCAGCCCCAACTGCCTCACACAGCCCCAACTGCCTCACACAGCCCCAACTGCCTCACACAGCCCCAACTGCCTCACACAGCCCCAACTGCCTCACACAGCCCCAACTGCCTCACACAGCCCCAACTGCCTCACACAGCCCCAACTGCCTCACACAGCCCCAACTGCCTCACACAGCCCCAACTGCCTCACACAGCCCCAACTGCCTCACACAGCCCCAACTGCCTCACACTGTTGTGGGGAGGGGAAGGGAAAGGAGTTTGTCAGCTGCTCTGAGACTCTGAGTGAAAGGCGGGGTATAAATCCAATCTCTTCTTCTTCTTAAAGAAGGGGGACCCCAACACGGTGCCCGTGGGCATCCTGATGCCGAATAAGAGTTTTTAGAAAATGGGTGGGTCAGATGTGGATTCTGATTGACCACTGGAAATCTACCGATGTCACTGCCTGGACTAAAGATGAAGAAGCTAATACGTAGTCTATTCTGGAATAAGATGAAAATCTCCACGAACAGTAGGTGTAATCCTGCTCCCATGGGTGTGTTTAAGCCTCCAAAGGACACGCAAATGAAACTCCAAAAATAGGTCATCACGTGCAGTTTTACATTGTGCATGACTTTTGTATGGTTTAGTTTAGTTTAGTTGACTTCAGGGCTCTTTTTGCTGAAAAAGCCCAGCAGGAACTCATTAGCATAATAGGCCACACCCAACAGCAGGAACTCATTAGCATATTGGGCCACACCCCTGACAGCACAGTTCATTAGCACATTAGGCCGCACCCCCATGTTACCAGAAGTGTGGTCATCCAGCCACACCCACCTTTTGCTTGTTATTCTGTCTACCTTGTTTGTTGTCAAAACCCAGGGCCTTTTTGTTGCAGGAACTCCTTCGCATGTTAGGCCACACACCCCTAATGTAGCCAATCCTAATGAGTTTCTGCTGTTGGGTGTGGCCTATTATGCTAATGAGTTCCTGCTGGGTGTGGCCAACTTGTGAGTCAGCCGGAACTCCGTTCCTGTGCGTTCCTGCCCTGGTTGACTTAGTCGATTTTGATCTGCCCCAAACAATGTCAGCAGCATAATTTAAATCACCACTAATCAGAAGTTCTCCTTCCTGGAAGGTCTGAAGTTCAGTGAAAACTGAGTCTAAAAAAATATTTTGACAAGAATTCGGGGCATAAATTCACCCTAAAGTAATCAGTTCCACAGGCATACAACCAAAATGGAACAATGAACTACATGCTTTATTGTATGCAAAGATCTCTATATATAAACTATAAGGTGTGGGGAAAGTAAAAATAATAACTGTATAATGTATGAGGTTAAGAACTAGATATAAGAAGAATGTATACTATTCCCTGATTATATGTTTGTTTGTCTTTTATAAAATAAAAATTATAAGAAAAAAATAATTTGTCAAGAATTCGGGGCATAAATTCACCCTAAAGTGATCAGTTGTTCACCTAATGTACCTTTGATAAATATGTGTCGACCTTCATGTCTTTAAGTGAAAAATCACACCTTTTTTGATAGGAGAATAGCAACTCCCCGTGCCTTAGATGAGCCAGGAGCCTGAAACTGAACCGGAAACCAGAAAGAATTTAAAACTGGGTGATCACTATTTTTCAGATGGGACTCTTGGATAAGAACCAATATCTGGTTTACTTTGAAGTAGCGGTGTAGTAACACATTTACGTTTAACAGGGTTGTTCAAACCACAAGCATTAAGAGATAAAAATTTACAGGAAGCATCCAAAACCCTGTTATGCTGTGTGTCAACCGTCTGATAGATTGTCGTTCGAATTTTATAGGCAGTCATGTTGATCAACCGTTGCCTATTCCAATTTGATTGACAGTCTGGGGTGGGCGAGAAAGAAGCATCACCCCCCCCCAAGATATTCAAGCATGCAGCTCACCATCTTTGACCTCATTCCTCCCACCCACATCCTTCCGAGAAGTGGATTTGATATCAATGGGAGGAGGAGAATTTGTCAGTCAATCAGTCATAGTTAGCTGTTCTAGGGAGTTATTGGCGTCATAGTAAACACAGCCGTTGTCTTTGCTCCCGTGTGCATCCTTTGTTATTTGCTTGTGTTCTGTTGTCCTCCTTCTACGTTTCTGACAGGGACAGGTTTATCAGTCGATATAGAAGGCAAGTGGACTTCAAGTTGAACTGGGATCTCTGGAACTCTCTTAGATTTTTGTCAAAAAGTGGGAGGAGACGTTAGTTCAACCGGTGATGGAAGTGTTTTGGACTGGATACTGTCTGAAATGGTTTTGCAGAAGTTTACACTTACTGCATCTAATCTGTCCACAACAAGTGGCACTTGTGGACTTCTGTCAGTCTGAGTAGACAATACTGACCTTGACGGACCAATGGTCCACCGTAGGTGCCACTGGACTCAAACTTTGTTCTGTTGCTTCAGACCAACGCGGCTACCCACCTGAATCTATATATCAAGTAGGCACCCTTAGCTTTTTTTGGAATCCTTGATTAATTGGTATCCTGACCAATGTTCCCTCTAAGCTGACTTAGTGTGAGCCAGCTCACAGTTTTTTAGCCTCCAGCTCACACCTATTTGTCTCAGCTCAGGAAGGAGGGCTCCAGAGCAAACTAATTTATACAGTAACCAAATTGCTCACTCACCACTTTAATGCCAGTAGCTCACAAAATAGATTTTTTTGCTCACAAGACTCCACAGCTTAGAGGGAGCATTGATCCTGACTTTGATCACATTATGAGAAGATAAGACTCACTGGAAAAGGCAATCATGCTAGGAGAAGTGGAAAGCAGGCGGCGGAGGAGGAGGAGATTGGATTTAAACCCCACCTTTCACTACCCGAAGGAGTCTCAGGGTGGCTTACCATCTCCTTCCCTTCCCCTCCCCACAAAAGACACCCTGTGAGGTAGGTGGGGCTGAGAGAACCGCCCTTGAGAGACCAGCTCTGAAAGAACTTATGACTGACCCAAGGTCACACCAGCAGCTGCATGTGGAGGAGTGGGGAATCAAACCCGGTTCTCCCAGATTAGAGTCCGCGCTCCTAACCCCTACACCAAACTGGAGGAAGACCCACCAGGATGGACTCCATTGAGGAAGCCACGGCCCTCGATTTGCAATACCTGAGCAAGGCTGTCAACCACAGAGCGTTTGGGAGTTCATTCATTCAGAGGGCCACCATAAATCAGAAGTGAATTGATGGCACTTAATGGACACACACACAGAATTAATCCTTAATGAATTGCTATCTTTAAGTAAGTAACTAAGTAAGAAAATTCCGGAGAGGAAACACTGTGAAGTCAAGACCTATCGACAAAGTAATGGAACCCATTTTACAATCATTTGGGGCTCTACAACATTTCCACCATATGTGAAAATAATAGGAGGAGGAGGAGAAAGATTGAATACCTTGACACAAAGCGTATTCCTTTGAGGATGCCAGTCACAGTTACTGGCAAAACGTCAGGTTCTACAATGCCAAGACCGCAGCCACACAACCCGGAAGATCTATAGCAACTAATTAGCTAAATTTGATAACAAATATTCTGATAAGTGCTGGAAATGTGAGAAGAAAACGGGGTCATTTTACCACATGTGGTGGTTATGCGATAGTGTCAAGAAATACTGGGCAGGGATACATGCTTTGACTCAACAGATTCTGAAATGTAATGTACCCTTTACTCCTGAAGTATACTTACTGGACATTTTTCCTGATACCTTTAAAAGAGATGATTCTTACCTTTTGATTTATATAACTACTTCAGCCAGAATATTATATGCTAAATATTGGAGATCCCACGAGGTGCCAAGTAAGGAGGAACTTATTAATAAAAATTTTGAAGCGGCAGAAATGGACAAGCTTACGTTAACCTTGAAAGACCACTCAGGAGATACATTTGAAAATACTCGGCAAAGGTTTTATGAATGGCATAAACATTATATCCTTACTTAAGCAAACACAATGGACAACTAAGAATAAGAGAAGAAGACATGAAGAGACTAAAATTCCTTACTGTTGCAAAACAATCTCTTTTTTTTTGGTATAAGGTAGAAACTATATAGGAGCTGCGGTGGCTCAAGTGGTTAAGACGCTGAACTGCAGACTGTGGAAGGTCAGTAGTTCAGCAGTTCGAGACCCGGGTGCCGCATGACGGAGTGAGCTCCCGTCTCTAGTTCCAGCTCCTGCCAACCTAGCAGTTCGAAAGCAAGAAATCGCAAGTGGATAAATAGGTACCACTTCGGTGGGAAGGTAACAGCGTTCCGTGTGCCTCAGCGTCTAGTCATGCCGGCCACATGACCACGGAAACGTCTTCGGACAGCGCTGGCTCTTCGGCTTTGAAACAGAGATGAGCACCGCAACCCTAGAGTCGGACTCGACTGGCTTTCGAGCAAGGGAACCTTTACCTTTACCTTTTACTAGAAACTATATGTATCAGAAAAGAGGCAATAAGCGAGATGTAAACATACTATACACTCCTTTTATGTTTAGAAGTAGTGTAGTATGTTTGCTTGTATGTGTGTCTTTATTTACGTAGTCAATAAAATTAAAAAAAAAATTAAAAATGGGTGCAGGCCCCTGGTTCGCTCCAGAGATCAGGCCAGCCAGGGGCCTGCCGGGTCAGGACAGAGACGTTCAGAGATGGTTTGCCATGGCCTGCCTCTGCACAGCAACCCTGGACTTCTCTGCTGGTCTCCCAACCAAGTCCCAACCAAAGCCGACTCTGATTAGCTTTGGAGATCTGATGAGACCAGGGTAACCTGGGCCATCCAGGCCAGGGCATCATTCCCTTCGTTTTAATTAAATCAGAGCATCCATCATGGTTTGCCTTTTCCGAAAGGTTACAATCCCTGTTTGCACCAAGTCCCAACCAAAGCCGACTCTGATTAGCTTTGGAGATCTGATGAGACCAGGGTAACCTGGGCCATCCAGGCCAGGGCATCATTCCCTTCGTTTTAATTAAATCAGAGCATCCATCATGGTTTGCCTTTTCCGAAAGGTTACAATCCCTGTTTGCAGGGGTCATTTCGTAGAAAAAGAGGTGCAGGAGCTCATTAGCATAACTCATTAGCATAACTCATTTGCATATGCCACACCCCCTGGCATCACCGGAAGTGTGTCAGAAGGCAACACCCACCGCTCAGGCTCCACTGGACTGTGTTGGATTGCTAGCTATTGGGGGGTGGGGGGAACGTGCAGATCTGTCCTCGCAGAGGAGGGAGAGCTTGTACCTGAATAAAA
>NW_015167633.1:119988-124826 GCF_001447785.1 Gekko japonicus
GGGCTCTGCAACTTACCTGGCTGCTTCTTGCTCTCACTGAGGGCTGCTGGGAGCAGGGGGTGGGGCTTGTTGCATGTGCCCGTCCCCTGGGCTCTTTACTGCCGGAGCTCCACTCCTGTGCGCTCTTGCAGGAAATGACCCCTGCCTGTTTGTTCATCCAGCCCTAGGACCTAGTTCTCTACCCGCAGATCCTAACGGGGAGAATCGAGGTGATAACTGGCTGCTAATTGTATCCCAAGTTTCTATAATATGATCTATATAAACATTGCAATTTCTATAATGTCTCCGTCTTTCCAGTTTGGACGAGGTCAACCAGCCCCGAAGTGGAATTCCAATGAAATGATTGCTCAGTTTGCAGCCACCTGTGTGCCTTTATCATTCCCCCCAAAAGTTAACCAGTCCAATCCTGTTGCGTGGCTGTCTATCAAAAGATTTGGTACTGTAAGACCACCCTCTTTCCATTTTCGTTGACTATTATGCTGCGGAAACCTTGGCTTTGCCTTTTGCCAGATAAAATTACGTAGTTAAGTATGTACTGTCATTTGGGTACTTTTTTCCTAACGTATACATACTGGAGTGTTTTGAAACACATAAATCAGCATCAGTAATAATCTCATTTTGTAGTGTTGAAAAGAGACATAAGCAAAGTTTCCCAAAGCGTCCTTGATTATTTTTTTTCAAAAGCAGGCCATAACTGATTGCAAATATTCTTTCTTTACCCTGAGAATAACTAAGTACTTAGCTGTGTTCACATTCCATTTTACTGTGTAAAACCAGATGCGAAAGCCGAACTCTGGTTCAAGATCTACTAGCAGTATTTCAGCCTCTTGGAATTATCCATGTATGATTTAATTATGCTTCCTTTTAACCAACATGCAACGCTGGCTTGCATTTCTCATTATTAGCTGATCTTTGTTTCGTGGAATGCGAAGGCTGAAGACATAAGCGCGTAGGTGAGCGCAGCTGGGCGCGATTGTGTCCCCTCGAAGGCCACGCGAAGACACGCTACAACAAGCAGAACAGTCTGTTCCATCGTTCGCGGCGAACACGAGCTGCAAAAAGCGGAACAGACCTTGCAGGGAACTCAAAGGGGCACTGTGTACGTGAATGCCTCCCTTGCCTCAGCCCTTCGACGGTGGTATCTCGGCTATTTTGTACTGGCAACCAGTGCTCCCCTCTAAGCTGTGGAGTCTTGTGAGCAAAAATTCTACTTTGTGAGCTACTGGCATTAAAGTTGTGAGTGAGCGATTTGGCCACTGCATACATTAGTTTGCTCTGGAGCCCTCCTTCCCGAGCTGAGACAAAAATGTCTGAGCCGGAGGCTAAAAAACTGTGAGCTGGCTCACACTGACTCAGCTTAGAGGGAACACTGCTGGCAACCTCTGGCCAAAGTAGTGAAAACAGAACCAGCCCACCATAAACCTTCCGATATGAGAGAATGGAAAAACTGTCACCAGGCTGTCCTAAAGAGAACCGGAGAAGCCTTCTACAGAGTTGTTTGACTTGTGGGCTTTGGTTCCAGGAAAAATAATCTGCCTGAATAAGAATTTCTCGAAACACGCAACTTTGCCCAAAAGGCGTGTTGCTTCGATGCTTGCTGCATCTCTTTTAGGAAAGCAAAACAGCCTATGACATTGACGACTGCTGTATCTTTCATCAGAAAGCAAGATAGTCTACAGCATTGAATCCTGTCCGCATATTCGACTCTGTGCAGCTTGCACAATATGGATTCTACGTAGCAATTGGCATGGCAAAAGGATTGCAACATAATTATTACCCCGGAGCAATGGTCCAAAATTTGGTCCTCTAATTTATACAGATCAAAATCTTTGAATATCAGGTTACAAAATTATAAACTATTTACAGGTTGGTACATAACTCCTTTGAAATTATTCTATGCAAAGTTTTAAAAAGATCCTAAGTGTTGGAAGGGCTGTAGCCAGACAGGATCTTTTTATCACCGTTGGGGGTCCTGTCCAAACATTCAAAGATTTTGGAACTTAGCGATTACAAAAATAGAATCTATCTTGGGAATAAACCTACCAAATACTCCTGAATCCATATTATTAAATCATTGGGCTAAAGGGCTCTTTTCCCAAACAAATGAAGAACTAATTTCGTTAATGCTTATAGCGGCTAAAACATTAATAGCTCAGGTTTGGAAATTGGAAAAAATTCCAACTGTGAAACAATGGTTTGCAAAGTTATGGGACACAGTAGTTATGGACAAAATTGCGATGCAAATATTGGAAACTGGGCAGCCTCACAAGACTTCGAGATTTTTGGAAAAGTGGTTTGTGTTCTTTGATTATATAACTAATGCAAAAGATGGTATGTCTGCGTTACCTACCAAATATGTTGATTTTGTATTGTATTAAATGTTGTTTAATGTATGGTTATTGAAAAAAAGTTATAAAAAATAAAGTTATAAAAAATGTTGACTTTAAATTGTGAAGGTTAATTGGAATATATTTAGTTAAATCTTAAAAGAAGGTCTTTATAAAAAAAGCGTGCTCAGTTGCAATACTGTCTAGAACTAGTTGTATCGCTGTATACAGGAAACATTGTTTATGTTTATGTTTGTTTTTGTCTTTGTGTTACATGTGTGTCTATTATTTCTGAAAATTAAATAAAAATATTTTTTTTAAAGATACACTAGGGACTTTATTGCATATTTAGGTATATGATTTAAATGAATATATGAAAGCATAGTAGAATCATAAAATCATAGAATGTTAGAGTTGGAAGGGACCTTGAAGGTCATCTAGCCCAACCCCCTGCACTCTGCAGGAACATAGCTGAAAGATAGCCCTACATACCTACAACATACCCGAAAGATGGTCGTCCAACCTCCGCTTGAAAACACCCAGTGAAGGAGCATCTACCACCTCCCGAGGCAGACTGTTCCACTGCTCAACCACTCTTACAGTTAGGACGTTTCTCCTGATATTTAGCCAGTAACGACTCCCTTGTAATTTCCACCCATTAGATCTAGTCTGGCAATCCGGAGCAAGAGAGAATAGATCTGCTCCATCTTCTACACTGACAGCCTTTGAAATACTTGAAGACTGCAATCATGTCCCCTCTAAGCCTTCTCTTTCCCAGGCTAAACAGACCCAACTCTCTCAGCCTTTCTTCATAAGACTTGGATTCCAACCCTCTCGCCATCCTGGTTGCCCTCTTCTGGACACGCTCGAGTTTGTCAACATCCCTCCTAAAATGTGGTGCCCAAAACTGGACACAGGACTCCAGGTGAGGCCTGACCATAGCAGAATAGAGCGGAACTACCGGTGCCTTCTGAACCAAGGGGGGAGGGGTGTAATGTATTCAGCCTGACATGCCCGGACTTGCCCGGGCTGGCCAGGCACAACTCTTCAATAGCTTCATGTCCAAAGACAATGGGTCCGTAGGATCCTAGCCGGCCCAATCAAAGGGCCAGCTTCTCAGCCGGGAGACCAATGGTCGCCCGGTTACTGTAAATAGCCTATCGGGAGTAGGGTGTGTGTGTAGGTGTACTTGGTGGCGGGTTTTCTGAACGTATATAAACCAGCCTGCGAGCTGGTCCCTTGTCTTTTGTTCCTGACTAAATAAAGGTATGCTTAGCTGCTATCACTCTCCGTCTGCATACTTTTCAAAGGACGAAGGCTCAAAGCACGCAGGGGCCCCGAGACACAAAGGAGTATAAAACCAGCAACAGGAAAAGGAGGGGCAGAAAACTACCTGTCCAGATTCTCCAATTCGAATCGTATCAGCTACAACTAACCCAGAAACCTGGACCCAGGGCATTAAAAAAAGAAAAAAAAAGAGGTGCTTGGAACTCACAAGAGGGAAATGAAGTTTTCAATCTGTATATTGAAAACTCACGAACTTTTAAACATTTAAAAAAGAATTTTGTCTAAAACTCTGTTCCGGCATGTTCCCCCAGGAAAAAAGCCCTGCCCAGACCCAGCTCTTCAAAGCAGGCACGTCTAGTCAGGCCCGACAGAAAAGCAGTAGAGAAATGTTTTAAATCAAATCAGTCCTGGCAATCAACTCCTTGGAGGAACATAAGCCGTAATTCTGAGTTGCCAGTCATACACACGACAGTCGGCGATGGAAGAAGATAAAAGAGCAAACACCAAATACATACGGATGCAAAAGTCTCCGCTTTCGTAATATCCCGGGCAGCACTGGGACCGTCGGCGGTACATCGTCCTGAGCCCCCTCCGGTATGCCGTTTTGTAGCTTATTCTAAATTGCAAGATGGGGGGAGGGGGAATGGGAAGACAATGCCTATGGTCAGACTTGTATTTGCATTATGTTAACTGCAAGAAAGTAACGATCGACAGTTTAAAACGGGCTCTTGTTATTAAAAAAAGTAAAGGTAAAGGTTCCCTTGCTCGAAAGCCAGACGAATCCGACTCTAGGGTTGCGGTGCTCATCTCCCTTTCAAAGCCGAAGAGCCAGCGCTGTCTGAAGACATTTCCGTGGTCATGTGGCTGGCATGACTATGAAACTACTGAGCGGTCGGGTTAGAACGGATAAAAGGAAGTCCTTCTTCACCCAAAGAGTGATTAACACATGGAATTCACTGCCACAGGAAGTGGTGGTGGCTACAAGCATGGACGGCTTCAAAAGGGAATTAGATAGGCACAAGGGGGGGACCCGCGATACTCGCGGGAGAGGGGGAACTCCACAACTATGAGGAAGAGGAGGAAGCAGCAGGAGGAGGTAAGTTCCCCCCCTATCCCGCCGGTTCTCCTATCTCCTCCACCCCCTGGCGCAATTACCCCCCTGCCCTGGAGCGCCCCCCCTCCAGAGGCCAGGTCTACCCACCCCTTCCCACTATATTGGCAGAC
>NW_015167633.1:125275-130566 GCF_001447785.1 Gekko japonicus
GGGGGGGTCAACAGTGGGAGGGCTTCTAATGTCCTGGCCCCACTGGTGGACCTCCTGATGGCACCTGGTATTTTTGGCCACTGTGTGATACAGAGTGTTGGACTGGATGGGCCTTTGGCCTGATCCAACATTGGCGTCTCTTATGTTCTTATGACTAGACGCTGAGGCGCACGGAATGCTGTTCCCTTCCCATCGAAGCGGTACCTATTTATCTACTTGCAATTTCTTGCTTTCGAAGTGCTAGGTTGGCCGGAGCTGGAACTAGAGACGGGAGCTCACCCCGTCATGCGGCACACTCGGGTCTCGAACTGCCGAACGACCGACCTTCCACAGCCTGCAGTTCAGCGCCTTAACCACTTGAGCCACCGCAGCTCCATTTCATTAAGAGATGTACAAAACAGATCCATGAATAAATGTCTCTATTACCAAAAATGCAAATTGCAAATCGTAACTGCAACTCCCAAATAGAGTCCTCCTGACCTTTTGCAGAATATTACCAATCGATGTTTGTGTGAATGACAGCACAAAGATGGGAAGATCTCCAGAGTAGATCCTTTCTCTACCAACACTGAGTTCAGTAGAGTTAGCTAACGCGTTGCAAGAGAAACTGCTCGATCCTCTCGTTACATTCACACAGTCGGTGGCAGTCACCCCAAGGGCAGAGAAACCCCGTTGAGATCGATTTTATTTTATGTTGCTTAGCCAGAGACGTTGATCATCACGGATGGCACATATACAACCAGTGCTGCGCCTGCTACACTGGCTTCCAGTGGAGTACCAAGTCAGGTTCAAGGTTTTGGTACTGATCCTTAAGGCCTTGAGCGGTCTGGGATGCCACGTATCTATAGGACCATTTTTCCGGTCAGGGGTCGTTTCGTAGAAAAAGAGCTAGGGGAACTCATTAGCATAACTCATTCGCATATGCCACACCCCCTGACATCACCGGAAGTGTGTCATAAGGCCACACCCCCTGACATCACCGGAAGTGTGTCATAAGGCCACACACCCCGCCCCCAACGGTCCCGGCCGCCGCCGCCGGCCTTGCAGCTCCACCGCCGAGCCCCATGAGGGGCCCGGCGGTGGACCTGCAAGGCCGGCGGGAGTGCAAGGAAGCCCCCCTCCCTGGCCCCAGGCAGGCAGGGGTGGGGAGAGGAAGGGAGGAAGCAACTTACCCTCCCTCTTCTCCTGCCTCCTCCTGGCTGAATGAGGGCTAGAAGCGGGGCGGCTTGAAGCAGGGGGCGGGGCTTCGTCATGTGCCCCGTCCCCCACACCTCACCCGGGGGAACTGCGATCCCCCCCAAAATGACCTCTGTCTCTGGTATGTCCTCGGGAGAGCCTTGCACTCTACTGATAACAACTTGCTGGTGATCTCTGGCCCTCGAGATGTCCGGCTGTCCTCGACCAGGTCCAGGGCCTCCTCGGTCGTGGCCCCGACCTGGTGGAACTCTCTGCCAAACGACATCAGGGCCCTGCGGGATCTTATGCAATTCCGCAGGGCCTGTAAGGCAGAGATGTTCCACCAAGCTTTTGGTTGAGGGCAGCGACGGTTACCTCACTGGCTGGCACACACACCCATTTTTTCACTCTGAGTTCCCTTTTCCCCTACCCAGACAAGGTGCTGGTAGTCCGAAACTGGGACAGACCCTCTTGGATTGTTCTATTTTGTATTGTAATTTTTACTAATTTATAGGGGCTGCGGTGACTCAGTGGTTAAGACGCTGAACTGCAGACCGGAAGGTCGGTAGTTTGGCAGTTCGAGACCCGAGTGCCGCATGATGGAGTGAGCTCCCATCTCTGGCCCCAGCTCCTGCCAACCTAGCAGTTCGAAAGCAAGAAATGGCAAGTAGATAAATAGGTACCACTTCGGTGGGAAGGTCACAGTGTTCCGTGCGCCTTGGTGTTTAGTCATGCCGGCCACATGACCACGGAAATGTCTTCGGACAGTGCTGGCTCTTTGGCTTTGAAACGGAGATGAGCACCGCACACCCAGAGTCGGATTCGACTGGCTTTCAAGCAAGGGAAACCCTTACCTTTATATTGGATTTTAATGCTTTTATATATTTTATGGCATTAATGCTTTTATATATTTTATGGCATTATGCCTTGTGCATTGCACAGAGCCAAGCATAAGCTGGGTTGGAGTGATTAATAAATCTAATTAATAATAGCAACAACAACTATATGTGAAACCAAAACACAAACATGTATTGCAAATTTATAGTTTCCAAAAAAATGCCGGAAGTTTTCTCCTGGAGAGTGGGGGGAATCCACTTTCAGTGTCTTTAATTTTGCAGGAAGGCTCCAATACAGAGGGACCTATATTTATCCTCTGCATCTCAAGAGCGTTGCCAGGGTTTAGACAAAAAAGGGAGAAACATGAGATTTGGGACGTCTCCCAGCTGCCGCTTACCTGTGCCGAGTGCACTTGAACCAGTTCAGGATATCCGTACATCTCGTGTAATAGATCTGATCAAACGGGTGCGCGTACGATTCCTGGACAGTCACGGCATAGCTAGAGATAACAAAAAGGGGGGAAAAACAAGAATGAAAAGGGGCCGGTCTCTCTCCCTCCCAGGTCCACACACGTGACCGCTCCAAGCCACGGCCGATTCAGGTACAGCACACCACCATCCTGGATGCCCTAAACAGGTTAAGTGTCCACTGCAACAAAATTTAGTGTACTGGTAGAGAAATAAAACAACCCTCCCCCTAAAATGGACCGGTATCAAGAGATATCGTCTGTGGCACTTTTTAACTGCTGACTTGCTATAAAAAGGGAACTGGGACCGTTTCCATCAAGAAGATTTGTTAAAATTTAGTTTAATGGGCAGTGCGACATGATATATCCTGACTCTGTACAAATCTATATGGTTTCTTCTTTGAGGTAAAAGGATCTGCAAATTTTAGTGCACTTCCACAGGGGCAGGGGTTGAAGGGCGACAGAAAGAGACGGGTAACAGAAAAAAAACAAGGGCAGGTTTCTGACTTCCAAACTGCAAGATGTCGTAGTCCCGATGGACACTGCACTGGTCAGGCCACACCTGGAGTACTGTGTGCAGTTTTGGAAGCAAAAAGGATGTGGACAGTATGAAGTGGGTGCAGAGGAGAGAGAAGAGGATGGTTGGGGGCCTGGAGACCAACAGTAAAAGTTGTGGAACAGTGGAATCAGCTCCCTAGGGAGGTGGTGAGCTCAGTCTTTAAGCAGCGGCTGGACAAACACTTGTCAGGGATGCTCTAGGCCAGGGCCGTCGAACTCATTTGTTACGAGGGGCGGATCTGACATAAATGAGAACCTGTTGGGCTGGGCCACGTGTGTCATAAAATGTAATGCCAGGTAGCGGAGATATAAACTTTATAAAGGACACAAACAGAAAGGTGTTTTTTTTTTTACTTAAAATAAAAACATGCTTAAAACATCAGCACTCTTGCAATACTTGGAGGAGGAGGAGGAGGAGGAGAAGAGGAGGAGAAGGAGGAGCAGAAGAAGGAGTAGCAGGAGGAGAACAAGAAGCAGCAGAAGGAGTAACAGCAGTAGAAGGTGCAGCAGGAGCGGGAGGAGGAACAGAAGTAGGAGGGGCAGCAGCACCATTTATATCCCACCCTTCACTACCCAGAGGAGTCTCAGAGTGGCTTATAAACTCCTTCCCCTTCCCCTCCCCACAACAGACACCCTGTGAGGTAGGTGGGGCTGAGAGAGCTCTTGACAGAAACTGCGCTTTTTCAAGAACCGCTCTTATCAGAACTATTTTTATTTAAGTGTCTGATAACTGACACCTCTTGCTCTGAATTATGGCATAAAATGTCTGTGCTGTTGCGATCCTGAGTATGCTGTTCAGGCGTGTATCTGTAAGCTGCAAACCTACGATGACGCAGCAGCATCAGCAGAACTGGAAGAAGAAGCAGAAGACAGCCAGTTCCACTGCAGGCCTGATAGAAGCCCTCTGGGGGCCTAATCCGGCCCCCGGGCCACATGTTGGACACCCCTGCCCTAGGCTGATCCTGCACTGGGCAGGTGGTCAGACCAGGTGGCCTATGTGGCCCCTTCCGACTCTGTGACTCTATGACTCAGGCCAACAGGGCCCGGTGCCCTGTCTCAACAAAGGCTGAAAACACTTTGGAAGCCCAGAAGGAAATGCACGACGACACCCCTCCCCGTTTGCCACCAGAATCTGCCAATTATTTGACCAGGAAACTGACCCAGTTAGAAGAGCTAGATTCAAGTCCAGTAGCACCGCAGAAATCCAAGAAGGTTTTCAGGGTAGCAGACTCAAAGTTCCCTTCATCAGATACGAGTCGGAAAGGCAATCCCTGAGCCCAGATATCCCAGTCAGAAGGCGGGAGGGGTGTTGCAGAGAAGGGAGTCGGGATGCAGAGGTACAACGCAAAATGCAATCCGCTTGATTAAAGTGGGATATAAGGACTGATGGATCGCCATGCCTGCTTGCATCCGACGAAGGGAGCTTTGGCTCTTGAAAGCTCAGAGCCCGGAAATCTTGGTGGTGTCAGAGGGACTCGAATCTAGGTCTTCCAGTGTAGACTTAAACAGCTAATTCTGAAACCGTCCCAAGTAGGACATCTATTAAAAGCCGACACAGATGGCCAAATTGCCCCGGGGGGATTGCGGCCATCTCCAGCATCCTGCAAAGCAGAAAGGGAGGATTTTGCGGGGCAGGTGTGCAGTAAGAAACCTTCAGTACGGTCTCCAAGAAACCCCACCTGGCCCGACAAAAAGTGGGTCACACTCTTCTTTCTTCCCTACTGCTCCTGCCAGTCCTTTTCCACCCCTTCTTCTTTTACCTCCACCACACGCCGCATTCTGGCATCTAAGCAAACATGCACTAGGAGTCCTGGGGCAAACAATGGCTTCTCAGTGGCATTTCAGGCCAGAAAATTTGTGCATGGCGAAATACTGAAGTCCCTGCCCCAGTTCAATAAACCAAAATCGCTACTCGTCGTTCAGAGGAAAAGCAGCTTTCATTTTTCTCCCCCACCCCCTGTTCCAGAACTAAAATGCCTCCCCCCCCAAGCAGTGTTCCCTCTAAGCTGAGTTAGTGTGAGCTAGCTCACCGTTTTTTAGCCTCCGGCTCACACATGTGTGTCGTAGCCCAGGAAGGGGTGGCTCCAGAGCAAACTTTTTTATGCAGTAGCCAAATCACCTGCTCACAACTTTAATGCCAGTAGAATTTTTGCTCACAGTAATAATAATAATAATAATAATAATAATAATAATAATAATAATAATAATAACAATAATAATAATACCTTTAATAATAATAATAATAATAATAATA
>NW_015167633.1:131043-131818 GCF_001447785.1 Gekko japonicus
ACGTTTGCAGCCGACAGGGATTTTGTTCAGCTGTAGGCCTCAGTCGTGTTCCGGGCAGCATTCATTTCAGCTTGGCTTGATGACGTTAGTTCTTCCTGGGCTGCTTTGAGTCGTAGCGCCGCACTGCCACCACCTGGCCGGATTTGCCCATTACAGGCTTCTTGATGCCGAAGAGGTCTTTTTTCCAGGCTTCCGAACTTCCGAGCTGGACATTCCATTCGCCGGCTAACACCTCCCCTACGGGGGTTTAGTGTGCCCACCCTCTCTAAGGAGTGGTACCCATTTTATCTACTCACCGAAGCTTTCGAACCGCTGGGTGGACTGCAAGCTGGGGACAAGGCTGGTAGCTCACACCAGCGCGGGCTAGAACTGACAGCAGCTCTGTTCAGTTCAGATGTTAACCAGAGGATAAATCCTACTCCACAGCTTAGAGAGAGCACTGCCCCCAAGTGTATCTTTAACTAAAGCTGAATGAAATTAGGTTCCACAAATTAAACGTGTTGGAATTTTCGTGTCGGCTGAATGGGCAAGACCCTCCCACTCTGTCAAAGAGATGGCTTCCTAGGCTGGTCGTTTCAAATTTCCTGACCTGGATGGGCCAGGCTAGAAAGATCTTGAAAGCTAAGCGGGGTCGGCCCTGGTGAGTACTTGGATGGGAAACCACCAAAGAAGTCGATGGTTGGGATGCAGAGGCAGACAATGTCTAAGCGCCTCTGCTCATCTCTTGCGCCTGGAGAAACCTACAGCAGGGGTGTCAAACATGCGGACACGGGAC
>NW_015167633.1:131965-169211 GCF_001447785.1 Gekko japonicus
TCAGTTATCAGACACTGTTAAATAAACAAAATATTGCAAGAGTGCTCATGTTTTAAGCATTTTGTGTTTGTGTCCTTTATAAAGTTTATATCTCTCCGCTACCTGGCATTACATTTTATGACACACGCGGCCCGGCCCAACAAGGTCTCATTTATGTCAAATCTGGCCCTCATAACAAATGAGTTCAACGCCCCTGACCTACAGGGTCACCGTAAGTCGGCTGTGATTTGACGGCACTTTACACACACACACGGTTTCAAATTCGGTTCGTTGCCCGCTTTCTGGTCGGCACTAAGGAGACAGAGGACGAGGACGAGGACGAGATTTCAGAAATTCCTCTTGAAAAGGAGCGACTGAGCTAAACCAATTCCTTTTGCAAACAGACCAAAAAAATAAAATAAAATAAAATAAAAATGTAGCTGATTGAAGTTTGCTGCCTTGAACAAAATCTCTCTGAAACTTTTATGCTAATAAATAAAATCCTATCATACATTTTCTCCTTCTGGGACTGTTCGTTTTCTAACTTGTGTACAAAAGAAAGCTAATTAAAAGCACATATTAACATAATACTGTCGCCTTCCCAGCGTGGCAGGATTCCCGCATTCCACTTGTATGATGGAGTGCGCTTCCTGAATGACGGGTGTACCCATCAAACGCGGCTTTTTTTATTATTATTAAAAACTGGGGAGGAAAAACGGTCTCCGGGGTTTTGCTCTGTCAGTTTTGTTCATTTTTAAACAGAAACCATTTTAATCGGAGATAATTTGTAGCAGAAATTAACCAGTAATTGAGAATCGTAAATTGCGTTCGGCAACTTGGCATTTCTTCCATTTTAAAATTTGCTCCCGGAAACGCTCAGGCATTCGTGAGCAGCAGGACAATGACACAGTCAGGGCTGTGAAGTCTCACGGAAGAAGAGAAAACAAAGTAGAAAGAGCCACGGTTTAAGGGGAATCCAGCAACAGCATAGCCAGCTTCTCTCTCCTCATATACAGAATCACGGAGTTGGACGGGACCTCCAGGGTCATCTAGTCCGGCCCCCTGGACAATGCAGGGAATTCACAAACCCCACACAAACCCCCAGTGACTGCTGTTCCATGCCAAGAAGAAGGAGGAGGAGGAGGAGGAGGAGAAGGAGAAGGAGAAGGAGAAGGAGAAGAAATTGTGTTTATACCCCGCCCTTCACTTGGAGTCTCAGTGGCTTACAATGGAATACATTTGGAATTCTGGTCACCACACCTCAAAAAGGATATTATAGGATTGGAAAAAGTGCAGAAAAGGGCAACTAGAATGATAAAAGGGTTGGAACACTTTCCCTATGAAGGAAGGTTAAAGCGCTTGGGGCTCTTTAGCTTGGAGAAATGACGACTGAGGGGTGACACGATCGAGGTGTACCAAGATTATGCATGGGAAAGAGCAGGTGGAGAAAGAAGTACTTTTCTCCCTTTCTCACAATGCAAGAACTCGTGGGCACTCCATGAAATTGCTGAGCAGTCGGGTTAGAATGGATAAAAGGAAGTCCTTCGTCACCCAAAGAGTGATCAACACATGGGATTCGCTGCCACAGGAGGTGGCGGCGGCTACAAGCATGGACAGCTTCAAGAGGGAATTGGATCAACATCTGGAGCAGAGGTCCATCAGAGTGTTGGACTGGATGGGCCATTGGCCTGATCCAACATTAGCTTCTCTTATGTTCTTAAACCTGGGCACAGCCACGGGCACAAGCTAAAGTGTTATGTGGACCCTTGTTTCTTAGCCTCTGTAGTGGATCCTGGTCCAGACCAGGACGTGGTCGAGCGTCCTCATAGGGTTTTTCCTCCTGTTTCATTACATAAATTGTATTTTGTTTATTTAAGATATTTCAACAATATTTGGGGGTTGGGGGGAGCTGGTTTGGGTCCCCCTTGAGGAGGAGAGGGAGATAAAAATGCCTCAACGAATAAGTTAATTAAGTCAACTGTCTCTGGGCACCGCCATGTTTGACACAATGTTTAATAGTTACCCGCATGGCATGTTTTTATCGATTGCTTCTTGTCAAGCACAAAATTATTTTCTTCGAGGTTCAGACTTCCACACTTTCCAGAGACATGGCCTATGTCTGGGCTCTGTCACATCACAGGCCTGAATGAAATGACCTAAGTGGTGGTAACCAGTGTTCCCTCTAAGCTGAGTTAGTGTGAGCTAGCTCACAGTTTTTTAGCCTCCGACTCACACATTTTTGTCTCAGCTCAGGGAGGATGGCTCCTGAGCAAACTAACTGATGCGGCAGCCAAATCGCTCACTCACAACTTCAATGCCAGTAGCTCACAAAGTAGGATTTTTGCTCACATGACTCCACAGCTTAGGGGGAAGCATTGGTGGTAACCCCTTTCACTGAGTTAGGGTGAAAGCGCTTGTTTGGTGGTCGGGTCGCTGAGAATGTTTTCACTGGCCCAGTGAGTTTCTTTTATGCCATTCATACCAAAATTGGTACGAAAACAACACTGAGTAGCTATACAACCTTAGGTCTACGGGGCGAGAGAAACCGGTGAGGGAACTCAAAATGGAGATTTTTCCAGCTAAAGCAGCAGGGTCGAGATTTATTGGGGGAGATGGTGCCTTTTGTAGGTTTAGCACAGGGTTCCCCACCAGGGCCTTTCTGGTTGGCTGCGCAGATTAACATAACATTGTTCCAGCCGCTGTTGCCACCACAATGTTGGCTTTATTCTCTCTTGCACTCCTCTTCCCAGTGTGTGTGTGTGTGTACATATATATATATTAAGCCCCCGGAGGGGATTTTTTATTATTTTTATAAATCTACAATACTACAGAAAATAATAGGGATGGGGTACTACATATATTGGGAAAAAGGAAAGAAACCAACTAATACCTAAAAACCCAAGAGAGGAGATCCTCAAAAAAGCTTAGTTACAGTAAATCATAACTCGTTTAAGTCAATATGAATTGAGTCAAGTTTTTCACACCTTTTCACTTTACTTTAACAAATTTAACTGCTTAGAAACCATACCCCCCATCATCACATTTTTACATCATTTACTTCAAGGCACATTTCAGAGTCCTTCAGCCTCTATTTCTCTTTTCCTCGTTTCTTCCTCAGTTTATAGGGACTTTTTGGAGCAGCACCCAGTATATATATATATATATTTTAATTACTCCTTTTCTTCTCTGCACTTGAACTTTCTCTGGGTGTGTGTGTAAGGCCCCGCCTACGCCAGCAGCCATTTTGTGGTTGGGCCCACCTCCCTGTGTCAGAATTTCAAAAGGCACCCACAGGACCAAAAAGGTCGGGGACCCCGGGTTTAGTGGAAGAACAACATTTTTAAAAAATGTGTAGGGCCAACAAATCTTTTCATGCACAAGCATGGGTGCAGGGTTTAACCTAGGGTTGGAAGGTGTTTTCTTCTATGAATTATCAGTTCCATTGCATTTCTTAAGTAGGAGCAAGCCAATGTCAAATGGAGAGCACATGCCAGCCAATTTTACAGTAGGCTTTTGCCACACAAAATTATGGACTGTTTGCTACAAATAGACATTCAATTTATTGGCTTGCTCCTACTTAAGAAATGCAATGGAACTGATAATTCATAGAAGAAAACACCTTCCAACTCCATAAGAACTTCATAAGATTACTCTTGAGGAAGATAATGAAATGAGTGTAAAAACCGGTGTACTCATTGAGTAATGAGAGGGAAATGCTAGACTAAGTTGGATTCTGTTTTTAATGTAATATTGAGTAAATAAATAGTTGGACTTTGTTTCTATGTAAAATTTTATTAACTGTGTCATTGTCATTGATCACAGTGATTTCCTGTTTTTTGGCATGTTTCTGTACACTGTGACCCCTGTTTGTATCGTGTTGGATTTAACCTAGGGTTGCCAAGAAGAATCTTCTTACCGGTGGGGGAGCCTCACCGGGCTCCGGGAGCTCTCCGCCGATGCGCGCGCCGCCAACACGTCCCGGAAGTGACGCGGGACATCAATCACGTTGAAGGCATGGCCCTGATTGTCGGAGGGAAAACCATAGAGTTTTCCCTCCGACGATCGGGGCCATGCCCCCAACGTGATCGACATGGTTGCGTCACCTCCGGTGACGTAGCCACACTGCGCTTCGAGGGGCGGAGTTCCCCCCGGCACCCGATTCCGCCACGGGGGAAATCGGACCTCCAAAGCGGGGGGTTACCCGCCACCCGCCCCCACTTGGCAGCCCTAGTTTAACCCTAAAAATATTACTTGGGAGTACCTCGTCTGCAATCATGCTTTCCTGTAGAGTGACAGCTACCCTGAACTGAACACTTCTTGCTTATTGGCAAAGAAAAAAACATGCAAAAACAGGGCAAATGTAAACCACTCTTTATTAAACTGAAAAGAAAAAAACAACAACTAGCCATCTGGATTATTATTTTATGATCCTGCTTGCTTCCTCTGACCTCCCCCTAACTCAATCTTTTGCGCTTGATTTATTACCCCCTAAGTATCACAGTCATCTTGGCCAGAGCAACCAATCAATTCTGGTATTTAATTTTTGTTTCTCCTTGATTGGGTCTCCGGGTTGCTGACTTCCTTCACACAAAAATCAATATTGTATTCCTGGGCTTGATATGTACTGCTTTGCCTTGCTGCGTGCCTGGCGACTCCGTCGGGCCCTCCTGTGGCTGCGTTTTCCCCACACACACACGTTTAACCTATCCACTTGCTGCTTGCGTGAGCCACATCCTTAAAATAAATAATAAATCTGAGCATAATGAACTTCAGAATGCCACTCGGAGCTATTCATGGGGCTTAAGACGATTTATGCACACTATATAATAAGCTCGAGTGGGGCAGCCGTGTTGGTCTGAAGCAACAGGACAACGTTTGAGTCCAGTGGCACCTTTTAGACCAGGGGTGGCCAAAGTGTGGCTCGGGAGCCACATGCGGCTCTTTCACACATATTGGGTGCGTTCAGACGGGGCATTTGCAACGGAATAGGTGCCGGTTGCGATTGGTGAACTTACCGGCGTTCACACGTAGAACATCTGCCTTCCGTCCCTAACCGTTGCAAAGCCCTTTAAACTGTTGTACTCTGCCACTAGGTCCTCAAGTGGTGGTATCCTGAGTACAACGGTTGTAATCGGTTTACCCTCATCTGATCGCTCTCCACCGGTGTCTAGCCACTTCCATTTGGAAGCCTGAGGCTTCCGATTTTCACCCGCCATTTTTTTTTTTAGGTTGCCGATATGCGCTTGGGCGAAGCTTTGCCCTGGTGTTTGTTTTTTAAAAAAAGAAAATGCCCTTAGTTTAATGTTTCGGAGGAGTCCGGGACTTCAGGGAGGCCAGTTTGGGCTTTAAACTTTAAATGTAATACGGGGTGTTTTGAGCATGCACAAAGATCGCCATTCTGTGGATGGCTGCCTATGCACATGCTCAAACTGATTTAAAAAAAAAAAAAAAGCCGACGCCCACATCATGTGAACGGGCATACAGTGATGGGTTCCGCTGTGAGAGAGGTAAGTGTGATCGCGTTTCAGCCGGCATAAACTGCACCGGTTCCAACCGGTACAGTTTATGCCGGCTGAAACTCCCTGTCTGAACGCCTCTGTGTAGCTCCCGGCAGGGCAGCGGGGGAAGCGAAGCGGAGCCATGCTTTCCCTCCCTCCCATCTATTTGCTTTCTTTGTCTCTCTCTCTTTCTTTCCACCTCTTTCCTTCTTTCTTTTCATCTGTCTCTCTCTTTCTCTCTCTCTTAGACAAACAAATATAATTAGCAAACAAGTAAATATCGGCCCCATTCACTTGCTGAGTTTGCTGCGGGAGAGCCACGAATGTTGGGCGGATTTTCCGGGTGCGATCACACCGCAACATCTGGCGGGTGTCGCGCACCTGTGGCCGACCCGTGGATTACCGCCAAAAATGCGCGGCTAAAAAGTACCTGCACAAAAGTACTGACAAATGGTTTGCCACAGGCTGCCGACGGACTCCGTCGGTGTGATTGCGTCGGCGCGGCTTTCCCCTCTGGCCATCTTCATTGAAGTGCAGGCGCCAAGGGACGGATCCATGGTGTGCTGCCGACGCACCTGATCGCGTTCTGGTGGGTCTAACTGCACCGGCGCAAATAGCCGCACCTTCCCCCCGCGTTATCTGGCTCATGTGACCAGGCCATCATTGGACAAATAAATATCCTTATCAATATCGGTTTTTACCCCTTTTGTTTTTATTTTTGGCAGTCTCATTTAACTGTTGTAGATTTTCCGGCTTTTCTGGCTGTGGTGTTTTTACCTTTGGGTCTTGCCGTTTCATTTAACTGTTGTACTGGCGAAACGTCAGGTCCTACAATGCCAAGACCACAGCCAGACAACCCCGGAAAATCTACAACTGCTAATGAACCCAGCCAGTGAAACCCTTCGACAACATAGTCTCATTTAGCATTGATAAAAAGCAAATGTTCATATTTTTAAAATTAAAACATGCGTAGTATTCATGTCTTGCGGCTCTCAAACATCTGGTGTTTGTTCTGTGTGGCTCTTACACTGAGCAAGTTTGGCCACCCCTGTTTTAGACCAACAAAGTTTTACTCTGGGTATAACACAGAGAGTAAAAGCATATATGTCTGACATAAAACTGGTTAAAATAATACAAGATAAAAATTAGAACAGACAGAATAAAAACAGGGTTTGGCGTAAGGTTACTAAAGTAAAGGTAAAGGTATCCCTTGCTCGAAAGCCAGTCGAGTCAGACTCTAGGGTTGCAGTGCTCATCTCCGTTTCAAAGCTGAAGAGCCAGCGCTGTCCGAAGACGTTTCTATGGTCACGTGGCCGGCATGACTAAACACCAAGGCACACAGACCGCTGTTCCCTTCCCACAGAAGTGGTACCTATTTATCTACTTGCAATTTCTTGCTTTCAAACTGCTAGGTTGGCAGGAGCTGGAACTGGAGACGGGAGCTCACTCCGTCATGCGGCGCACTAAAAAAAAATTTAGCTGGAGAGGATTTAGTCACCTTGATGCGGATTTTCTTTGCCGCCAGGGCAAAGAGTGCAACCTTGTGTGAATACTCTGGCCCCACCTCTGAAAGTAAAGTTAAAACTTTTCCAGATGTGGAGCAAGGGCCCAATTTATCTAAGATTGTGCCAAGGAGCTTCTTTCTTGGGAGTGAATAAAGTGGGCAGTCCAGGAGGTAATGACACAGATCCTTCAGGGACTGAGCCACCGCATATACAAAGGTGCTCAGTGGCTGGTGTTTTGCGATATCGGCCTTCAAGCACTGCTGTCTGCATAGTTTGGAAGCGGAGGGATGTAAAGGCTGAACGCAAGTTAATGAAGGAGATTTTAGTCAGATAATGTGCCCTGGCGATGATCTACTTTAATTAGTTTATACCAAGGAGACGTTTTATTTCTTAGTGGAAGGTCAGTAGTTCAGCAGTTCAAGACCCGAGTGTGCCGCATGACGGAGTGAGCTCCCATCTCTAGTTCCAGCTCCTGCCAACCGAGCAGTTCAAAAGCAAGAAATTGCAAGGAGATAAATAGGTACCACTTCGGTGGGAAGGTAACAGCGTTCTGTGCGCCTTGGTGTTTAGTCATGCCGGCCACATGACCACAGAAACGTCTTCGGACAGCGCTGGCTCTTCGGCTTTGAAACGGAGATGAGCACCGCAACCCTAGAGTCGGACTCGACTGGCTTTCGAGCAAGGGAGACCTTTACCTTTATAGAACTTCTCTATCGAGACCAGCATCATGTATGTATATTCTGCACCTTCATCGGGCTCAAGACCTTGCACAACGTTATGGGTCATTTTTGGTTGGTCCTAATAAAAGGGTAGATTTCATTCTTGTTTGGGGATTTGGCCCAGACCGATACGTTGCTCCAACCTTCCCTTCCGGAGGGAATGCCAGGCAAAACAAAATAGTCTTCCCCACTGTCAGAGGACGTGACCGAAGGGGATTAATAAAAGGACAGAATTTAGATTTATCACAACATAAGAGTACAACCTAATTCATCGGCTGCTGGAAACGTATTCTCAGTTGGGATTCCTTTTTGAATCGGGGACAAGCCCACACAAAGAAATAATTGTGAACAGCGAGGCCCAGGGGCCACGACAGGCCAAGCCGAGCCTAAAATGAATACCAGATAAGCACGGCAGCCGTCCGCGAAAGTAGCAAGCGGCCCGACAATATCTTTCTAGCTGTGCTGTACTAATTTAATGCCTGTAGTGGGAGAGAAAAACGCTCTCCGTTAAGCCCTAAACAAGCCGAATCAAATTTGCTGATAAATTGGAGTTTGGTAATTTCATGCTGCAATCTCCCTTTGACATTTCTTTCATGGCAACCACCGAGGGTCCTCGGAGCGAGCGCAGAGACTTCCCAACAGTTTCTTCAGGGTGCCACCTTTGTGCACAGAAGCGATTAAGGTAACCGTGAAAGCGGAGCTTTTTTCAGCTGCTTATTATCTTCCTAAGGTCAGTGCTACAAGAAGCCTTTAAAGACAAAGATGTATGCTTTTTGCTGATCGTCAGTGGCCGCCTTAGGGAGCAGCGATCGAATCCTGGCTCTGGGACCTCGTCCCCACTGCCATGGGCAAAGTCTCCACTCTGTCGGAGGTCTCAGCCGAAGATGGACGCTAGGTTCCATGCCAGGAATCCTTAAGGCCCTCACGTCGGTTTGGTGTAGTGGTTAGGAGCGCAGACTCTAATCTGGGAGAACCCGGTTTGATTCCCCACTCTTCCACACGCAGCTGCTGGGGTGACCTTGGGTCCATCACAAGCTCTCTCAGAGCTGTTCTCGCACAAGCAGTCCTCGAAAGAGCTCCCTCAGCCCCACCTACCTCACGGGGTGTCTGTTGTGGGGAGGGGGAGGGAAAGGAGATTGTAAACTGCTCTGAGACTGCTTCGGGTAGTGAAGGGCGGAGTATAAATCCAATCTCCTCCTCCTCTTCTTCTTCTTGATATAAATCCAATCTCTTCTCCTTCATCTGCAATCTGCCTCGATTTTCAGCAAGAAAGGCAGAGACTATAAATAAATACCAATTCAGGTGGGGTCGCCATGCTGCTCTGAAGCAGCAAAACACAGTTTGAGTCCAGCGGCCTCTTTAAGACCAGCAAAGTTTTATTCCTGGTATAAGCTCCTGTGTGAACACACTGGACTCAGATTTTGTTGTCCTGGAACATACTAGGCACAGGCAGGGTAGTGAAGCTAAGGTGTGTGCAAGGCAAGGTCGGCCTCTTTAAGACCAGCAAAGTTTTATTCCTGGTATAAGCTCCTGTGTGAACACACTGGACTCAGATTTTGTTGTCCTGGAACATACTAGGCACAGGCAGGGTAGTGAAGCTAAGGTGTGTGCAAGGCAAGGTGAAGGGTATTGAAAACATATCAGCCAATATCATAATGCCCCTATATAAATCAATGGTGCGACCTCATTTGGAACACTGTGAAGCTTAAGGCGCTTAGGGCTCTTTAGCTTGGAGAAAAGACGACTGAGGGGTGACATGATTGAGGTTTACAAGATTATGCATGGGAAAGAACAGGTAGAGAAAGAGGTCCCTTTCTCCCTTTTTCACAATACAAGAACTCGTGGGCACTCCATGAAACTGCAGAGCGGTCGGGTTAAAACGGATAAAAGGAAGTACTTCTTCACCCAAAGAGTGATTAACACTTGGAATTCACTGCCACAGGAGGTGGCGGATGGAGCAGAGGTCCATCAGTGGCTATTAGCCACAAGGTATAGATAGGGGCTCTGGGGCAAGTGATGCTCTGTCTTCTTGGTGCTTGAAGGGGGGTCAACAGTGGGAGGGGGCTCCTAGTGTCCTGGCCCCACTGCTGGACCTCCTGACGGCACCTGGTATTTCTGGCCACTGTGTGATACAGAGTGTTGGACTAGATGGGCCTTTGTCCTGATCCAACATTGGCGTCTCTTATGTTCTTATGAAGGCACAATCCAGTCTGGCGTGGTCAAAGTCCAGTTCCTAGGTCATACGCGGAGTCAGCAACAGCAGCAGGTTCAGGCAGATCCAAAAGTCGAGGTCCAGAAACAGTCCAAAGGGTCAAAGTCACGATTCAGCTGCAGGGTCAGTCCTGGCGAGGTCAGGATTAATTTGACGTGTTGCGTCCCCGGCCAGTCTCTCCCTCTCTCCACCCTTTATAGCGTGCGTGCGATCTCCTCCTTACTATCTAGATCCGGGTGTCTCCGGGCTGCTAATTGCAGATTCCGCCTTCTTTCCAGCATCTCATGATGGACCCTCCTCCATCTACACTGCAACAGTTCTGGAGATAAGAGAGGCGAGGTGGACGGTGGGACGCTATCTGGTTCTGAGTCCTGGGTCTGAGCAGCTGGGATGCTGCTGTCAGACTGTGAATAACTGTCAGACTGTGAAGGGTAGCAGAAGCTCTCTGCAACAGGCAGTCTGTAACTGAATGCAAGCCGGGACCTCCTTCGCCTGCCCGTTGCTCTTCCACGGAGTTCTCTCCCACCTCAGGGTTGGCTGTGCCCAGCTGATCCGCGAGATTTAATAAATAATACATTTAGTCCCTTAACAAACTGGGGGTTGTAGGCCCACGCAAAGGCCCGTAGCTACGGCGGGGTTTTGGGGAGGCTCTGCCCCCTTTCTTAAAAGCACAGTCACACAATGCTTTTTTCAATCATTTAAAAACATTTTTAAATGTGTGCGCTCCTTTAAGTAGAGTGGGGTGCTGTGGTTGACTAATTCCCGCACTGAGCGAGGGGGTTGGAGTAGGTGACCTCTAGGATCACTTCTAACTCTGTGTCAAGAAACTGGTCTCCTTTAAGAGAGTTTTTCTGCCTATGAGTTACCTTTCTTGACTACAGAAGTCATCACCCCTCACCTGCCAGCTTGTCCTCAGAATTGTTGCTCAGGCGGGCAGAAGTGATGAACTTGCAGCAGCTGAGAACTGTCCTCTAAAGTGGTTGACAGCTTGCAATGTAGAGATCTAGCCTGGTAACAGGAGTCTATTGGCTAAGTGGCTTTTCTTTCTGCACTGAGAACTTCAGCCCCACCAGGAAATATTTTGCCCCAGAAGCCACAAAATCCTGATTACAAAAACTACCATATAAAGAAAATGTGTATGAAATGTTTTATAGATGGTAACACCTGAAAGATTAGCTAAAATTTATTCAAAATGTTCTAATAAGTGTTGGCAATGTGAAAATAAGACTGGTACGTTTTACCATATGTGGTGGCTCTGTGAAAGAGCTAAGATATATTGGGCGATGGCACATGAAATCTTACAAAAAGTATTAGGTACAGGGGTGCCATTTACACCAGAGGCTTTGTTATTAAACATTTTACCTGAACACTCCAACAAAGATCGCTGTTTAATTGTTTTCATAACTACGGCGGCCAGAATACTTTATGCAAAATACTGGAAACTAATGGAGACACCAACAAAACGTGAACTTATAAACAAAATACTGGAGGTGGCGGAAATTGATAAATTGGCTTTATTGATAAAAGGTGCAACGGAATCAACATTCCAGAATACTTGGACTCGGTTTTATAACTGGTATGGTAAGCAGACGTAGGTAAATGTTTAGGGACAGAACATTGGTAGATTAAATGAAGAATATACATGTCTTATGTAGTAAGAGATAGAAGGTTACTTATACAGGACACAAGAAATAATCATTAATGTGGAATAGGCGCGAACATTAACACTTGATAAAAATCGGGAAAATATACCGCATGTATGTATGTGTGCGTGTGTTTGTTTGTATTTTATGTGTTATTATGAGTTTAATATATGTGAAAAAACTGTAATAAAATTCTGCCTCTTTGGGGGCAGTTTAAAAAAAAAAATCTGGAAGCTTCCATCTGCTTCCCCGCCGTGTTCAACGGCACCTTTTGTGCAGGCACTCAAATACCAGATTCCCCGGCAGGGTTTATCTATTTAAAACATTTATTAGCGGCTTTTGTTCTTTATTAGCTGCGGTGGCTCAGAGGTTAAGATGCTGAGCTGCAGACCGGAAGGTCGGCAGTTCGGCAGTTCAAGACCCGAGTGCTGCAGGACGAAGTGAGCTCCCGTCTCTGGCCCCAGCTCCTGCCAACCTAGCTGTCAGGATCGGACCTTAGCCTGGGGCATTGGATCAATACACCTGTAAACATGGTCTCTGATGTACATAGCTATGCTCTGTCAATGCTTCCGCTGTTCGTTCCCCCGCCCCCGCCCCTACTTCCCAAACACCCGTTATGCACCTGCGAGATGTTGATTCATTGTCTGCACGGTCCTCCCCTGACATTCCTGAAGGGGGAACTGAGTCTTGTCTGTGTGAACCGTAGATAGCTGTGCTTGCAATCCTGTGAAAGGAAACGTCCTCCGCAAATGGCCAGTGAGTCTCTTCGCAGTTCTCATTCTCATAGCCTTGCAGAGTGGTTCAAATGATAACATTCTCCTAATTATCTTATGTTAACCTATGTTGACCTGTCTGCGCTCTAGGTAATCGTGACGTATGAATAGAGACTGAACCAAAGTTCTTGCAATTCCCTAGTTTGCTCATTTCTGTCAAAAAGTTCAATCGCCCAGCAAGTATATCATATTTCTCGATAAAGCTTGTAAAAGGACTTATTGCATCTGAGTGGTTCCTGAGGGGCTGGCACTAGCAGTTCGAAAGCGAGACATTGCAAGTAGATAAACAGGTACCGCTTCGGTGGGAAGGTGACAGCATTCCGTGCGCCTCGGTGTCTAGTCATGCCGGCCACATGACCACGGAAACGTCTTCGGACAGCGCTGGCCCTTCGGCTTGGAAACGGAGATGAGCACCGCAACCCTAGAGTCGGATTTGCCTGGCTTTCGAGCAAGGGAAACCTTTACCTTTACCTTTGTTCTTTACAGAGCTCAAGAAGAAGAAGAAGAGATTGGATTTATACCCCGCCCTTCACTTGGAGTCTCAGAGAGGCTTACAAACTCCTTTCCCTTCCCCTCCCCACAACAGACACCCTGTGAGGTGGGTGGGGCTGAGAGAACTCTGACACAAACTGCTCTTTTTCAAGGACAGCTCTTATCAGAGCTACGGCTTGCCCAAGGTCACATCAGCAGGTGCAAGTGGAGAAGTGGGAAATTAAACCCGGTTCTCCCAGATTAGAGTCCGCGCACTTAACCACTACACCAAACTGGCTCAAGTTTGCAGCTTGCAAACACAGATAAAACACACTGAAAACATAGATAACACAGAGAACTAAACAGAACAAAGTTCTGACTCCAGCGGCACCTTTAAGACCCACCAAGTTTAATTCTGGGTATAAGCTTTCGAGGACATCCACCATGCCTGCACGCAAAAGCTGATCCCCAGAATTAAACTTGGTGGGTCTTAAAGGTGACCCTGGACTCTAGCTGTGTTTTGTCACTTCAGACCAACACGGCGACACACCTGAATCTCTCGGCATAGAAGTAAAAACATTAAGCCAAAGTTTAAAAACTCTACTCAGGGTACGGTTGCCACTGGCTGGGAATGGGGGGTGGGGGTCAGGTTGCCCAGATCCCGGTTGGGAAACTCCTGGAGATACAGGAATGGAGGACGGCAGGGTACCAGAACGCCACAGAGCCCACCCTCCAAAGCAGCCATTTCCTCCAGGGGAACTGATCTCTGTAGTCTGGAGATGATCTGTATTTCCGGGGGATCCCCAGATCCTACCCGGAGCCTGGAATCCCTAACTGCAGGTTGTCTTAAATCAAATTTATTAGCTCCCCCGCAGCATCGAATGCTCTCCCACAGTTTCATAGAATCATAGAGTGTTAGAGCTGGACGGGACCTTGGAGGTCATCTAGTCCAACCCCCTGCACTCTGCAGGAGCACAGCTGAAAGAGAGCCCTACAACAGACCCGAAAGATGGTCGTCTAACCTCCGCCTGAAAACGTCCAGCGAAGGAGCACCCACCACCTCCCGAGGCAGACTGTTCCACTGCTCAACCACTCTTACAGTTAGGAAGTCTCTCCTGATATTTAGCCGGTAACGACTCCCTTGTAATTTCCACCCATTGGATCTAGTCTTGCAATCCGAAGCAAGAGAGAATAGATCTGCTCCACCTTCTACATGACAGCCCTTCAAATACTTGAAGACTGCAATCATGTCCCCTCTAAGCCTTCTCTTTCCCAGGCTAAACAGACCCAACTCTTTCAGCCTTCGTTTTTCCTTCCAGCTAATACCCAGACCCCCCACCCCCCTTACAACTGCAAGATCTGAGCCAGAGTTGTAAATGCAAAAGATGTTCAGTTTTAATCCCTGGGAAGATCCGGAAGAACCTGCCAATCATGCAGGGCTGGTTTGAAGTCATTTGTGTGAAAATACATTTTCACAGGTTCGCTTCGCTCTCCTAATGATTATGTTTGCTTTTCCGCTGGGGGAAATACTTTGGGGAGGCCCTTCGATACATTTGTAGGGGAGGGCTGGGAGACGAGGGACGGACCACTTGGGAGTTTGCTTTCTACTCTCAAACCAGCGCAGATCGGGGAATCTACAACCATGGCTTGGGGGAAGTCGGTGCCGCCCCCAATATTTTCTCTTTGGTTCATCATAACCATTCAGTCTTCGGGGTGGAATTTGCCAATGCCACGTGGGAAAACCAACTGGTTGTCATCGGGCCCAGCGGAAAATGATTTCCAGTGACTGAAACAATCACTTAAGGATTTATTGATTCCTGAAGAGGCCACTGCCTCTATAGGTAGCTCGAAAAGGCACATCCCAGCTCATTACACGGAAAATCCTTCTAGGTTTTATGTTTTTACCTTCATTTCCTAAGGTTAACTAAGAGGCTAGGCTCTGCCTGGTTCGACGGCGGGCTAAGATTTCCCCAAAGTCTCTTGAATGTGGAATGAAAGAACATTTCCTGGTTATGATTGTTCACGCCTCCCAGGATACTCCACTCCTTGCTTCGTTAAGTCCCCGCAAAACTGTAATTACCTCTCCAGCGATCACATGCAAATTGAGCCGTAGCTTGTCAGAAGAGCCTCCACGGCAGGGGTGAAGGGGGAAGGGTCTCTCTGGGCAAACCAACCCGGCTACGGAAATGAAATTCACTGCCACAGGCAAGCCCATCTCGTCAGACCTCGAAAGCTAAGCAGGGCCGGCCCTGGCAAGTTCTTGGAAGGGCGACCTCCAAGGAAAATCAGGGCTGGGACGCAGACACAGGTTATACCAAGAAGAAGACGAGGAGGAGGAAGAGGAGGAGGAGGAGGAGGAGGAGGAGATTGGATTTATACCCCGCCCACTCGGAGTCTTAGAGTGGCTTACAAACTCCTTTCCCTTCCCCTCCCCACAATAGACACCCTGTGAGGTAGGTGGGGCTGAGAGAGCTCTCTCGAGAACTGTCCTTGAGAGAACAGCTCTGACAGAACTATGGCTTGCCCAAGGTCATCCAGCCGCTGCAAGTGGAGGTGTTATGTACTAAGTTCCACCGCATGGAAGACTAGGTCTCCACGCGGTCAGGCAAAGTCTCCGAGCTTCGTTCCGAGAGACAATGGGCCGCACGGATCCCAGCCGCACCAATCTGGGGGCTAGGGCACTAGTTAGGACCTATGGAACTCTCAGCCACTGTAAATACCTATCACGGGTGTTTGTGTGTGTGTTGGGGGGTGTGTGCTGCCTTGGGATATAAGCCAGCCTGCGAGTCGGGGTTTTTTGTCTTGTTCCAAACCACAAATAAAAGTATGAGAGCTGAAATCACTCACTGGTCTCAGTACTTTTCAGGAGGAGTGGGGGATCAAACCCGGTTCTCCCGAATTAGAGGGCCCCCCCCCGCTCTTAATCACTACACCAAACTGGTCTAATAAACTCATGAGAGGCTCACACAATGGTGGCTGTGTAAGATAGTCTCGCCGCAACCCAGATTTGAGAGATCTGGCGGTTTTAGGTTGTGGCTATCTTATCTGCAAAGATTCGGTAAGAATTTAGAGGTAGGAGACAGGATGGCACGTACACCTTTATACTCACCTCGTTTACACAGGCCAGTGCCCTCGGTATAGCCGAGGTGCCTGTCTACTTAATCAAAGTTCTTAAAAGACAACACAGAGCGATTCCTGGCTGGGAGACCAGATTTTCCCCAAGACCTGGAATAAACAAGCTCCTGACCTCGCCTCTGTCAGAGGACAGGTGCCTCTAATGAGCCCATCATTGCAAAGACTGATCCTTCTCCGCACAGCCTTGTTAATGCACTGCTTTCAAACATTTAAAGAGACCCTCCTATGAGTGAGATAAAACTCCAGAACACTATCTAACGCAGGGGTGTCAAACACGCGGCCCGGGGGCCAGATCAGGCCCCCGGAGGGCTTCCCTCAGGCCTGCAGTGGAACTGGCCATCTCCTGCTTCCAGTTCTGCCACTGCTGCTGCATCATAGCTTGCGTGCTGACTTGACTGGTAGCCACCGAGGCGATAAGCTCGAAGCTGAAGACACGAGCCGGAATCAAGGTCAGTGAAAAAGCCGAAGGTCCGATAGCCGGGAAGTCGTTTCAAGAATGCAGGTTTCAAGAGGCAAGGAGAGACTGCTGCACTCTCAGCAACAGGTCTGATTTTGCAGAGTTGTTGCCGCACTGGAGCAGGTGCACCAAGGGGTCCTAAACAGATCCTCCCTCCCTTTGGAGCTGAGTCTGCAGAGGCTTATAACTCCCCTCGTTGACGTTGCTGGAGCTGCAGCCTGGCACTTCTTCTTCGTTCCTGCAAAGTCAGCCTCTGCCATGCCCTACATCTGGGGCACTCGGGGGAACTAGGCCTTGGGGAGTCTGGCCTCGGGGTGTCTGCAGCTGGGGTTGCTGGCCCCGCCTCAGGAATGGTCTCTCCTTCTGGCTGCACCTCTTGTGCGGCTGCTGGGGACTCTTCCTCCTCAGGTACTCAGGACTATTTTGGGGCAGGAACGCACAGGAACGGAGTTCCGGCTGGCTTCAGAGTTGGCCACGCCCACTACAGCCAAAACCTCTGTGTGGCTACAGAGGGAAGGCCTGGAGAGTGACCCCGCACAGTGACTCTGAGGCAAGTAGGCCGGGGGGGCTGGAAGGATTGGGGAGGCATTTCAATGCCTCCCCGTGCCTTCCCCAGCTTGTCCAAGGGATGGCTTGCCCAGGCAAGCCAAGGGAAGGCATGGGGGTGTGGCCTAATATGCTAATAAGTTGCGCTGTCAGGGGTGTGTCCTAATATGCCAATGAGTTCCTGCTGTTGGGTGTGGCCTATTATGCTAATGAGTTCCTGCTGGGCTTTTTCTACAAAAAAAGCCCTGCACGTACTGCTAAGGTTTCTTCCTCTGGGCTGTCTCTAGAGGTCAGCCTCAGCCGGATCGGGACCCGCGACAGCTTGCTTCGCCAGACTCTCCTAATCACTCAGCCATTTCATGTTTTGACCTGGGTCCTAGGCTCAGAACTCTGAGCATGAGATTTCTGCAGTGAATGTCAATACATCAAAAGTAGGTCTGCAGCTTACAGAGGTGATATTTTAAGCATGTTTTTATTTTAAGTTAAAAAAAATCTTTCTGTTTGTGTCCTTTATAAAGTTTATATCTCCGCTACCTGGCATTATGTTTTATGACACATGTGACCCGGCCATACAAGGTCTCATTGTTGGGTGATAGTGAGATATTGAAAAAAATGGTATTTAGCAGAGATAATATAGCCCAGCAGAGCCTGAGTAAAATAATTCAGACTGAGAGTCCATTTGTGATTAATATATAAAGTTTTTACTAAATTCTAGCATGGGGAAGGGTAACTGGGATGAAAATAACAACAGAGCTGAACGGCTACATCCTTACACTACAAAGACAAAACTAGAAGAGAGAATGGCTGCTCTCCTTCTTCTTCAGAACAGCAAACAAAGACGGGAAGAGGAGCCATAAAATGCTAAAACACTTTGACACTTTCGTCCCAATCAAACTCCTAGATCAGGGAGAAAAAATTCCCGGGCTTCTTACATCTAAAGAACATTGGTTACATGAGAAACATGTGACTTCCTGTGAGTAAAAGAAACAAACATTTAACCCCAGATATACTGAGTGTTTTCAACTTGTAACACCCAACACTCATTTATATCAGATCCGGCCCTCATAGCAAATGAGTTCGACACCCCTGTTCTAACGAATCTTCATCTCAGTCTCACCCCTTGCCCGCCTCGTTCTGTATGCAAGCAACAGAACTTAGGCCTTTTTACCTCCCTTTCAGGGTACCAAAGACAAGAAG
The DNA here is from genome assembly GCF_001447785.1 of Gekko japonicus. Taxonomy (NCBI): domain Eukaryota; kingdom Metazoa; phylum Chordata; class Lepidosauria; order Squamata; family Gekkonidae; genus Gekko; species Gekko japonicus. The sequence continues at coordinate 150,101 of NW_015167633.1, forward strand.
TAGCAGGCTAGGAATTTCTTACGGTGGCTTACAGTTTTTTGGTAGAGCATCTGCTTGGCACGCAGAAGGTCCCGAGTTCAATCCCTGGCATCTTCCATTAAAGGGATCAGATAGTGGGTGGTGTGAAAGACCCCCACCTGAAACCCTGGAAAGTCACCACTAGTCTGGGTAGACAAGACATGATGAACCAAGGGTCTGGTTCAGTATAAGTGGCTTTCTATGTGTTTTGTGGATTCACTTCCCAAGTTAAACCAACGCGCTCATTAGAAACCGAGTGACCCAGAAAGCTTGCATACAATACCCATCAAAAGGACACCCAGTACCATTGTTTCCTCTAAGCTGAGTTAGTGTGAGCTAGCTCACAGTTGTTTAGCCTCCAGTTCACACATTTTTATCTTAGCTCAGGAAGGATGGCTCCAGAGCAAACTAATTGATGCAGCAGCCAAATCGCTCGCTCACAACTTCAATGCCAGGAGCTGTCAGGATCCACAGCAAAACGACAAAGTACACGCTTCCAGGAAGGTTTTACTTTTACTGAAAAGCCATAGATGCAGTAACAGGAACACTGTTAGGAATGGTGGGTTACCTATGCACATAATAGGATATAGGGCATTCGTATGCGCCCCCTCCCCCAGCTCTAACCAATTAGATGGACTCCCGCGCGCGGGCATTTGGCTTATTCTCTAACGGCCGCAGAGCTGGGAACGAAAGAAGCTCCCACGAAAGCTAGACACCACCAACCTCTCCAGTAACCTTGACAGATAAGCGTTACAGCTTTGAAGCAATTAAGCGCATGGGAAGGAATGCACAGCAATTAGAAACACACAATACCCTCATGGCAGCTTCAGCTGACGGGAGCTCACAAAGTAGAATTTTTGCTCACAAGACCCCACAGCTTAGAGGGATCATTGCCCAGTACCCGTAGTTAGTTTGGCAAGACAAAATTGCTCATAACATATTACCTTTCCCAGTGGCTGCAGACGTTGGGGTCATCGGGGTTCAAGGAGATGGTCGTTTTCAGGAGCAAAGAGAGGGCGAGAACTTTCAGGTTCCACCACAGGAGAAGGCAGAACATCATCCTCGGTTCTAGACAGAGAACAGAACTGCGTTAAAACTGACAAGCCGATGCTTCCTACCAGTTGGATATTTTAGCAAGCGGACAATAAAAAAGATAAGCAGTTGTATCCAGATTTCCTTTCCAAACTTCATCCTGCACAGCCGCAGTATTTGAGGTTACACTGGAAATCATATAAGGAAATTTGGCACTTGTCTACATGGCTGGTTGTCTTGTGCAAAAAATAAAATCCTGGGCCACAATTATAACTACAGACTGGGGAGGGGAACAGTTATGAGGTATTTAACCCCCCCTGGAACCATTCACAGGGTTATTAGGTCATCTATATGTGGATGGTGGACATCCCCCAAGAAAGAAGTCAAATTACTGTCAATGCCTACAGTTTCAGAGGGCTAGATTCAATTTTATTTATTTGTTTGTTCAATTGTTCAGTTTATACCCCGTCCTCCCAGCCGGAGCAGGCTCAGGACGGCAAGTCCATTAGCACCTGAAAGACCAACAACAGTTTCATTGGTATGAGCTTTTAGACCAACAAAGCCAGTTTGGTGTAGTGGTTAAGTACGTGGAGAATCTGGGAGAACCAGGTTTGATTCCCCACTCCTCCACTTGCAGCTGTGTGACCTTGGGCAAGCCATAGTTCTGCCAGAGCTGTTCTCTCAAGGGCAGTTCTTGGGGGAGCTCTCTCAGCCCTGCTGTCTGTTGTGGGGACAGGAAGGGAAAGGAGTTTGTAAGCTGCTCTAAGACTCTGAGTGAAGGGCGGGGTATAAATCCAATCTCTTCTTCTTCTTCTTCTTCTTCTAGTAGCAACCTGACGGAAACATCGCCGTGACCCTAGTACCAAACCACTGCTTAACAAAGATGGAAGAGAAAATACCACAATGTAAAACAACCAACAACCACACCCATTTCACCCATTTCCTCCTAAGATGGCTGCCTTTTCAGGAACAGATAGAACTAGAGATGTGAAGGCCCGGAAAAAAACCGGAAAAATTCGGGGGGGGGGACATTTCCCCCCCTCCCGTTTTTTTCCTGAAGCCTTTTTGTTTTTTTCCGAAAAATTGGAAAAATTGAAAAAAGAAAAGAAAAGGAAAAAAATTGATTATGGAACGTTTTATTTTAACTTGATGAATAAAATATTTTAAGACAAGGTGTTCAAATATTTTCCAAATCATTTCTAAAATATATATATATGTGGTATCAGATTGATCTAATTTCTGTGCACTGAGGACAAGCAAGTCCGAGGTTACAAACTGAACTCTCCAATGCAAGAACAAGATGCATTTCTTCCTTTAGGAGGTGCGACTGTCAGAAGAAAATAAAAAAGTTTCAGTGTTGTTTTTGCATGTGGGTGGGTATTTTCTTTGTAATAATTGTTTGGCTACCCTATATTTTTAATATCCTAGTTGTGATAATTTCATACCAAGTAAAAGTGTCCATAGTCATATTTTATGTTCCTAAAGTAACAGAATGAATTCAATCTAGAGAAGACAAAAGAAATGCTAATGTAGCATTTTTTTCAATTTTTCCAAAAATTTCCGTTTTTTTCCGGGGGGGGGGGGACCAGGTTTTTTTCCGAGCTTCAAAATTTCTGGAAACTTTACATGTCTAGATAGAACATCTGAAGGAGAATGCGTCCATGCCAAGACGACTCCACTCCACTGACATCCCCTCAACTGCTGCACGGACTTTTTGTGTACATGTGTTACTTAAATCCTTGACTAGCAAAGTCTTTCGCTCTCCTAGAACAAAACCCTTAAAGCACTCGGGGGTTCGATCCAAACTGATTTTTCCAGCGGCAGAGTGGAGCTTTCCTGGCCCCCTCCTCCCAGTGAACTCCGTGGAATTCTTCTCCCGTGGGATATGGAACCCTGAGGAATAACAAGAACGGGAACTGCAGGAGGGCGAGGAATGAGGAGAAATATTGCCAACATTGTCACGATCCGGCCCTCATTCTTTTCAGGCACGAATGAAGTGGCGCCGCTGAGCTGGATGGCCCCGAGCTCTTCAGATCTCAAAAACTAAGCCGGGTCGGCCTTGGCTACTACTTGGACGGGGGAGCCATCAAAGAGGACCAAGGGTTGCCATGCAGAGGCAGGCAATAACAAAACACCCCTGAATGTCCCTTCCCTCGAACATTCCATGAGGGATCGCGATAAGTTGATTTAACTTGACAGAACTTTCCGCCACGAATGAAGCGGCACTCAATGCCACAGGACAAGAACCCGTGGGCACGCCATGAAATTGCTGAGCAGTCGGGTTAGAACAGGGAAAAGGAAGTCCTTCTTCACCCAAAGAGTGATGAACACATGGAATTCACTGCCACAGGAGGTGGTGGCGGCTACAAGCATGGACAGCTTCAAGAGGGGATTGGAGAAACATATGGAGCAGAAGTCCATCAGTGGCTCTTAGCCACAAGTTATAGATAGGCACTCTCGGTCTGGGGCAAGGGATGCTCTGTATTCTTGGTGCTTGGGGGGTGAGGGCAACAGTGGGAGGGCTTCTGGTGTCCTGGCCCCACTGCTGGACCTCCTGATATTACCTGGTCTTTCTGGCCACTGTGTGACAGAGATTGTTGGACTGGATGGGCCACTGGCCTGATGCAACATTGGCTTCTCTTGTGTTCTTATAGGAACTCTCAGTCCGGGGCAAGGAATGCTCTGTATTCTTGGTGCTTGGAGGGGGCAACAGTGGGAGGGCTCCTAGTGTCCTGGCCCCACTGCTGGACCTCCTGAGGGCACCTGGTATCTTTGGCCACTGTGTGACAGAGTGTTAGACTGGATGGGCCAATGGCCTGATCCAACCTTGGCTTCTCTTATATTCTTATGTTCTTAAGCGGCGAGTCTGTTCTGTACAAAGCATCAGCTATCTCCTTGCAAGAAACCGTAACAAAGCTTCGATGCCGTTTGTTCATCAGTGGGTTTTACACTTGCCGACAATTCCCGTCACACAAGAGGGGGGCGCTCTCTCTCTCCCCCCTCCCTCCCTCTCTCTCTTTTTCTTTTACAAAAGAAGGAAAGTGAAATGTAAACAATGGAAACCAAAGAGAGGAAGAACCAGAACCTGTTTACCTTGAACTACATGCAACTTTTTAAACACCCCATGAGACGTCTTGCCCTATTCCCCAGCCCCTTTGGTTTAAAGACTTCCTTCTTCTCTCTCAGAGGATTAACAACTTTAAAAAGAAACTTGAAGGCACAGAAAGCCACTGGCTTCTCCCTTTCTTCCATCAAAAGTTTAAGATGAAAACGTCATCTTTTCCTAAAGCAAACCACCAAGCCATTATAATATCTTGCTTCTTGACTTACCGAAGAAAGAAACCTGCACTCATTAACTTCAGCAGGGTTCATGCGTGTCATGGCAAAGCAGCCAAATCCTCAAAATGTAAAATGATTACTATATAACAGAAGGGATTTTTAAAAACTGGATTCTTGGCTCTCACAAAAGGCAGGAGTCCGTCGGTCTTCAGAAAGCCCTCGTTTGCGCTAAAAAGCCAGATAGGTGCTTGGTGCGGGCATTACCTCGGAGACCCCTTTCTGCTCCCTCAGAGAAGTGTGGACACAAAAAACCCTTGCAAAGACAACTCTCCAGCGCTAGACGCCCCTTTTTCAGCAGAGCAAACCCTGGCCACTTTTTTAAACGCACCAAACATTCAAGGTTCTCTGCCACATCCATGGTCTTCAGGTATTTTAAGCACGACGCCCCCACCCCACCTCGACATGAGTTTCTGAACTTGTGTTTGAAAAGTAAACTTCAGCAGCATCTTCTGGTTTCCAGCCTAGATCTCCCTCGGGGAAGTGCCCATGCTTCGACGGCCACTTCATATTTTTAGAGAGAGGGTACACACCATAGAATGTGCCCCTTTTATATTTACCAGCCCAAGATGTGCCCCTGTTGTGCCAATACTAACCCAAGATGTGCCAGTTTGTTGTAGTGGTTAGGAGTACGAACTCTAATCTCAGAGAACCGGGTTTGGTTCCCCACGCCTCCACGTGCAGCCGCTGGTGTGACCTTGGGTCAGTCACAAGTTCTCTCAGGGCTGTTCTCTCAAGGACAGTTCTGGGAAGAGCTCTCTCAGGCCCACCTACCTCACAGGCAATGCTCCCTCTAAGCTGAGGAGTCTTGTGAGCATAATTCTACTGTGTGAGCTACTGGCATTGATGTTGTGAGCGAGCAATTTGGCTACGGCATAAATTAGTGTGCTTTGGAGCCATCCTTCCTGAGCTAAGACGAAAATGTGTGAGCTGGAGGCTAAAAAACTGTGAGCTAGCTCACACTAACTCAGCTTAGAAGGAACACTGCTCACAGAGTGTCTGTTGTGGGGAGGGGAAGGGAAAGGAGATTGTAAGCCACTCTGAGACTCCTTCGGGTAGTGAAGGGCGGGGTATAAATCCAATCTCTTGTTTAAGCGGTCTCAAGAGAAACAAAGGCCCGTAGCTTATTCTCCATTCCCCCCTTTCCCCCTTCCTTCAGCCTTGCTAGTTTTCGCTCGGGTTCTGCCCCCGTCATATCTTCCGTCTCCTTCTTCTACTCCTCACCAAGTTCAGGGGCAAACGAAAATAAAGCTTTAACTGTAACAGTAGTCCACACCCAAGACGGAATTCTCCGGTGCTGGTGTACCCCTGGCTGGCCACAACTGGCTGCAAATATCCCATGCAGGGTTTCTGTTGTAGGGGGGGGGAAATGATATACCTGGTCGCCAGGCTTCCGCCTGGTGTACCAGCTCCACTTAGGTTCACCAGGCTGGATGGGGTCCTGGCAGGACACCAGGTCTTGGCAGGAAAGGGAAGAGGGCAGCTGCATGCAGTACCATCTATTTCTTTGACCCTTACCCATAATCAGGGGTCATTTTGTAGAAAAAGAGGTGCAGGAGCTCATTAGCATAACTTGTTTGCATAGGCCACACCCCCTGACATCACCGGAAGTGTGTCAGAAGGCAACACCCACCGCTCAAGGCTCCACTGGACTGCTTCGGATGGCTAACTACTGGGGAGGGGGGAACGTGCAGATCTGCCCTCACAGAGAAGGGAGAGCTTGTACCTGAATAAAACTTGGTCTTAAAGGTGCCACTGGACTGTTTTGGATTGCTAGCTATGGGGGGGCAGGGGGATGTGCAGATCTGCCCTCACAGAGGAGGGAGGAGGGAGAGCTTGTACCTGAAGGCGGGCCAAGGGGGGGACCTCTGCAACTTACCTGGCTGCTTCTTGCTCCTCGTGGCCCAACTGAGGGCTGCTGGGAGCAGGGGGCGGGGCTTGTTGCATGTGCCCACCCCCTAGGCTCCTTACTGCCGGAGCTCCGCTTGTGTGCGCTCCCGCAGGAAATGACCCCTACTTATACATAAATTGCCAAGTCTCCCTTATTCCAACATTCTGCCATGGTTTCTCACCAAAAAAAAAAAATGGGCCATTTGCAAATACCCAGAAATGAAAGCGCAATCATGCTTTGGGGCCTTTGTATTGTGCATGCCTGCTTTAAAGGGACAGCCTGGAAGTCTAAATAGCTGCCCAAAAATCATCGGCCTGTATGGTTCTAGCAGAAAGAAATATCCACCCATGGGTCAGATACCACCCGAGTTAGTCCTTCACTCCCTAGACCTTGGCCAACTCACTCATCTCCATCTTCTGCGCCTCTGGAGAAAAGGGCAGGGAGGAAATCAGGTGTTTAACTTTATGAAGATGCATTGCCTACAACGGACACCACGGATTATCTGCAAATCCTCCCCACAAAAACCCCAACGCGGTGGTTTCTTCAGAGAGCACTTCGCAGGAAGCAGAACCACAGGCAAAACAATCAATGGGGCACTTAGTGGAGCTCTGCTTTTAAAAAAAATTAAAAGGGCTCCCGCGAAGATTAGTAGGTTAATGGAGAGAAGACATTTTCATCTCATTTTGATGAAACTGACGGATGGGAGTGGATGAATTGCCTGGTGTCAATGGGATTGCTGAGGTAATTACATTAATTTCAATTTTTTTAAAAAAGGTTTGATAAGTAATGGAATTAATAGAGGGTGTAAAGGTAAAGGTAAAGGTCTCCCTTGCTCGAAAGCCAGTCGAATCCGACTATAGGGTTGCGGTGCTGATCTCCGTTTCCAGTCCGAAGAGCCAGCGCTGTCCAAAGACATTTCCGTGGTCACGTGGCCGGCATGACCAAACACCAAGGCGCACGGAACGCTGTGACCTTCCCACCAAAGTGGTCCCTATTTATCTACTTGCAATTTCTTGCTTTTGAACTGCTAGGTTGGCAGGAGCTGGAACTAGAGACGGGAGCTCACTCCGTCATGTGGCACACTCGGGTCTCGAACGGCTGAACTACTGACCTTCTACAGCCTGCAGTTCAGCATCTTAACCACTTGAGCCACCGCAGGTGACAGGTCACCAAAAGGTGTCATGTGGTTTGGCCATGAGAGGAGGGGCTGTGGCTCAATGGCGGGGCACCTGCTTGGCGTGCAGAAGGTCCCAGGTTCGATCTCCGGCATCCCCAGTTAAAAGGGATCAGGCAGCAGGTGATGGGAAAGACCTTTCCCTTCCCAAGACCATAGAGAGCTGCTGCCGGTCTGAGTAGTCACAACCGACCTTGATGGACTAGTGGTCTGATTCAGTAGAAGGCAGCTTCATGTGTGTCCATGTGTATCTGGAGGTCTGGGAGGGGCCGTGGCTAAGTGGCAGAGCATCTGCTGGGCATGCAGAAAGTCCCAGGTTCAGTCCCCGGCATCTCCAGTTAAAAGTGTGTGATACGAAAGACCTCTGCCTGAGACCCTGGAGAGCTGCAAAGAGGGGCTGTGGCTCAGTGGTGGAGCCTCTGCTTGGCATGAGGAAGGTCCCGGGTTCAATCCCCAGCAACTCCAGTTAAAAGGACCAGGTGGTAGGTGATGTGAAAGACCTCAGCCTGAGACCCTGGAGAACTGTAAAGAGGGACTGTGGCTCAGTGATAGAGCATCTGCTTGGCATGCAGAAGGTCCCAGGTTCAATCCCCAGCACCTCCAACTGAAAGGACCAGGCAGGAGGTGACACAAAAGACCTCTGCCTGAGACCCTGGAGAGCGGCTGCCAGTCTGAGTAAATAATTTGGTTTCATTTTATTTACATTTTTGCAGCCCATAGGCCACACACTGTAAAAAGAAAACACAACTGAAGAATTAAAAACCACAATACCACAGAAGTTTGCCACGTCCGCAATACGATGTTTAGAAGAGAAGAAGAGATTGAATTTATACCTTCAGTACCCAAAGGTGTCTCAGAGTGGCTTACAAACTCCTTTCCCTTCCCCTCCCCACAACAGACACCCTGGGAGGGAGGTGGGGGCTGAGAGAGTTTACAAAGACTGTTTGATCTAGAGATGTCAGAGAAGGCTGAATGTTTCTGTCGCCATTTTCTAAGAAATTGTTCTGTAGCCGCATCGTGCATTGCACAGTGAAAGAAGGTATGAGACAAAGACTCAACTGCAGTCAGCAGGTAGTCACAAAGGTGCCACTCTGGGGATATCTACAGGAAACGGCCCTCCATCTGGGCTGTGGGCAACCCACTGCAGCGTGCAATCATATATGACCACCTCAAAGCAGGTCCGTGCTGTCCCCTTGAATCAAACAAGCATGGGAAGAAGAAGAAGAAGAAGACAGCGACTCAGAGCGGCTTGCAATGTTCCCTCTAAGCTGTGGAGTCCTGTGAGCAAAAATTCTACCTTCCGAGCTCCTGGCATTAAAGTTGTGAGCGGCCAATTTGGCTACTGCCTACATTCGTTTGCTCTGGAGCCATCTTTCCTGAGCTGAGTCAAAAATCTGTGAGCCGAAGGCTAAAAAATGGTGAGCTAGCTCACACTAACTCAGCTTAGAGGGAACACTGCTTGCAAACTTCTTTCCCTTCCCCTCCCCAGAACAGACACCCTGTGAGGTAAGTGGGGCTGAGAGAGCTCAGACAGAAACTGCCCTTTTCAAAAACAGCTCTTATCAGAACTATGGCTTGCCCAAGGTCATCCAGCAGCTGCAAGTGGAGGAGTGGGGAATTAAACCTGGTTCTCCCAGATTAGAATCCGCTCACTTTAACCACGACACCAAACTGGCTCTCAAAAAGAGGGAAGGCAAGCAGGCAGAGACACAGATGGGTAGGAGGCTAACCCCTCTGTTACATCCCAGACTGGTTTACTGCTTCCCACAACAACTGAAAAGGGAACCACGGAGGACTGAGGCAGCTCTTCTCGGCATAGACTGGGCTCTTAGCTTTAGATACGTGCCCCCTCTCACAAGGTGAATGCGGAAACTCTTGCAAGCAAGGAGCTCCATGCCCACATGGGCTCCTTCGCACCTGCATGTGGGTGTATCTGCGGATAACTAAATCTGTGGATCAGTGCCACACTGTCTGTTAACAGATTTTTCTGCAGACTGGGGGGGGGGAACTCCCATGTTTAAAGAAAAATCTGAAAACTTGGCGGAGCCAGAGAGCTTTCTCCAGGCCTGGCCAGGAGTAGCTCCAGGTGTCCGTCAGCGGCTCCAGCGCCCCGACCCAGTGGCGGTGAAGTCTGGGAGCCGCTCCCGGCTAGCAAGTTCAGAACACTCTTCAGTGTTTTTCCAAGGACGAAATCGGTGCTCTTCATCTTTCCAAAACGAACCCCGAACAGAGGTAAGTTTTTGCCCTGCTAAGACAAGGTCCAGGAAAACTGAATCGCAAGCAGCACAGCCTCACCTCAGTGTGTTATAATCCCACACGGCTATGGACGGATGACATTTAGAGTCTTCATTGGTGGAGGAGGAACTCCGACCTCAGGATTTTCCCGACGTTATTCAAAAGCTGCAAAAAAGACGAGAGACCATCATTCACAAAAGAGAAAGCGAAGGGGAGCAGATAAAGAAGAGAACGCCGTACGAATACATCTGCGTACACTGAAAGAGGGAATCAATATGTGGCGGATTCAACACAACACCAGAGTATGTGCTCTGTAGTTTTTTGCCGAGGGATTGTTCACTCAAGCGAGAGAGTGGACTCCCCAAATGTGAGAACCCATTTAGCATCTCTTAGGGCATCCCAGTCTTAATAAGCGTAAAAGAGATAAATACAGAGTTGGAGATAAAGGGAAGGAAATAATAGGAAATCAAGGACGGTAAGCTTTTTCAAAAGAGGCAGCTTCACATCACAGGTAGAGAAAAGACATGTTTTGGGTAAGGCTGACAGCAGAGGGAGGTCAGCTAATTCACAACGCCATTCAGACACTTGGCCAATGTTTTCGATTCACAAGCTGGGAACTCCAAAGTGGGTCTCTCATAGCCACTGCAGCAAAGGCAAGCAGAAAACATAAAGCAAAGGGGACTGTTATTTTTTACACGGGCAACACTCTCCAACGAGTTAAGGGTTTCCTCCGCATTCTAGCCTACAACGTCTCCGAAAAACAGTTTCAATGGAAGAGATCGTGAATTCTCTGAAGGAATGCAGAGATTTTAAGCACATAAACAGCAAATCAGCCAGTATCGTAATGCCCCTGTATAAATCTATGGTGCGACCTCATTTGGAGTACTGTGTACAGTTCTGGTCGCCACACCTCAAAAAGGATATTATAGCATTGGATAAAGTGCAGAAAGGGGCGACTAGAATGATAAAAGGGTTGGAACACTTTCCCTATGAAGAAAGGTTAAAGCGCTTGGGGCTCTTTAGCTTGGAGAAATGACGGCTGAGGGGTGACATGATCGAGGTTTACAAGATTATGCATGGGACAGAGCAGGTAGAGAAAGAAGTACTTTTCTCCCTTTCTCACAAGTTAAGAACTCCTGGGCACTCCATGAAATTGCTAAGCAGTCGGGTTAGAACAGATAAAAGGAAGTCCTTCTTCACCCAAAGAGTGATTAACACATGGAATTCACTGCCACAGGAGGGGGTGGCAGCTACAAGCATGGACAGCTTCAAGAGGGAATTAGATAAGCATATGGAGCAGAGGTCCATCAGTGGCTATTAGCCACAAGGTATAGATCGGAACTCTTGGTCTGGGGCAAGTGATGCTCTTGGTGCTTGGGGGGGGGGGAACAGGGTTTCTAGTCTCCTGGCCCCACTGCTGGATCTCCTGATGGCACCTTGCATTTTTGGCCAGTGTGTGACAGAGTGTTGGACTGGATGGGCCATTGGCCTGATCCAACATGGGCTTCTCTTATGTTCTTCTGTCTGGGGCAAGTGATACTCTGTATTCTTGGTGCTTGGGGGGGGGGACAGTGGGATTGCTTCTAGTGTCCTGGCCCCATTGCTGGACCTCCTGATATTTTTGCCCACTGTGTGACACAGAGTGTTGGACTGGATGGGCCATTCCAACATTGGCTTCTCTTATTTTTTTATGTTCTTACAGCCAGTGTGGTGCAGTGGTTAGAGTGCTAGATGGGGATCTGGGAGACCCCGGTTCGAATCCTCACCCTGACATGGAAACTTGGTGGGAGACCTTGGGCTAGTTACCCTATCGGCCTAACCTACCTAACAAGGTTGTTGTGAGGATAAAGCAAAGGCAAGGGAAATGAGGTACAGAACTCTGGGTTCCCCTTGGAGAGAAAGATGGGGGGTATAAATGAAGTAAAATTAAAGTTCATAAGCTTTCCCCCCCTCAATCTGCCCTTCTTTCCAGTCCATCATCTCAAACATGGCGTATCATTATTTCTGTTCTCATTTTAGGAGGTTATAAGGAACTGAGAAGTAAGAACAGTGAGGAGACAGCAAACACAACTGGGGAGAAGAATAATTAAAAGCAGCTCTCGCTGATCCATGGCACCACCGCCAGATTCCCCCAACGGTCACAACTCGCACTCGGTTCAGCGAGTGACCTGCTCTGCTACTTACGCCAAAATGTCACAGGATACGGAGGGAATACAGACGTCTGGAGGGCGTCAGCAGAGACGCCACATTATAAACCCGAATTAATATTTTCTCTAGGCTGACTTTTAATGCTAATTAATTCATTCAGCTCTCTCCAAGAGAATTCCCAAGGTTGTCATCTAAATCAGACGGAAAGTTCCACATGCTAAAGACTAAAATGCCCACACGTTTTTAAAGACACGTACTCCCCACCTTCCGAATTATTTTTTGTACAGCAGTGGCCAGGAAACAGAAGAAGGGTTAGGATGGAAGCCACGAAGCTGCACACGCAAGGATTCGTCTTCCTGCTGTATATAAGGCAGAGACGGCCAGTCACGGCGGAACTTACTGCTGGCCAATCCAAGCCACAAGCAAATTTTTAAGCTGCATCCTCAGATGCAGTTTTATGGCTGTGGGAAAGGCCGGGACAATTAAGGGGTGAGAGAAGCACTCTGCATATGCCCAGAGGCAACCATTCCGGTGTTCCAAAAAAGCTCCAATCCCGGATTTGACAATCAAAACCAGGAGAAAAACTGTCAACTTCCTTTTTCCAAAGACGGACATCTAATCCTAGAATGACCCAAGAGAGTTTATGCCACCAATTGCTGTTTAATTTTACATACATTTCACACATCCCTCGCCTTCCCTTTCATCCAACCTTTTAATTATCCATTGTTTATTTCAGAGGCGAGTCCTTTTCTTTTCTTTTTTCCAGGAAGTTATAAAGCACCTGGCTTACAGTAACAGGGCTGGGTGATGACAATCCATCATCGAGACTCGTGGGCAAATTCCATTTAATTAAGATATCAAACGTGACCCCAAAAAATGTATTCAGGAGGCTGCCAGCGTACCAGCAGGCGGACCTGAATTCCGTAAGAAGGATAAGATGGGGGAAAGAACAGTAACCCCGAAAGAACTGGGAGCCAGTATGCCGTAGTGGTTAAGAGTATGGGACTAGGATCCGGGAGGGCCAGGTTTGAATCCAGGAGTAGGAGGAGATTGGATTTATACCCCGCCCTTCACTACCCAAAGGAGTCTCAGAGCAGCTTACAATCCCCTTTCCCTTCCCCTCCCCACAACAGACACCCTGTGAGGTAGGTGCAGATCAGAAGATCGGTAGTTCAGCAGTTCAAGACTCGAGTGCTGTGTGACGGAGTGAACTCCCGTCTCTGGCCCCGGCTCCTGCCAATCTAGCCGTTCGAAAGCAAGGAATTGCAAGAAGATAAATAGGTACCGCTTCGGTGGGAAGGTAATAGCATTCCGAGCGCCTCGGTGTTTAGTCATGCCGGCCACATGACCACAGAAATGTCTTCGGACAGCGCTGGCTCTTTGGCTTGGAAATAGAGTCGGATTCAACTGGCTTTTGAGCAAGGGAAACCTTTACCTTACCTTTACCTATAGATAGCAACTCTCGGTCTGGGGACTGTGATGCTCCGTATTCCTGGTGCTTGTTTGGGGGGGCAACAGTGGGAGGGGCTTCTGGTGTCCTGGCCCCACTGCTGGACCTCTTGATGGCACCTGGTATTTCTGGCCACTGTGTGACAGAGTGTTGGATTGGATGGGCCACTGGCCTGATCCAACATTGGCTTCTCTTCTGTTCTTATGTTCAGACGAGTTAGGCAGCAAGTCTGTTGGCATAAGATCAGCCTTGTCCAGTCTGGTGTTGCCACTCTTCTGATTTTGTGGCTCCCGTCTGCGTGCCTTTTGGGGACCCCTGCCAACGTCCCCCCCCCCGCACTGTTCCCCAAGGCACCATCCTAACTAGTGTGATACTTTCTTGAAGTGTCTCTGTGGGGGATTGTACACAGAGTTGGGGACTGTACACAGAGTTTCACTGCAAACATCCAGGCAGCCCAGAAGTCATTCCAGGTAACCACCAATCCCCTCTGCGTGTGCAGTTGGATTTAATTACGTCCACCCAGGGAGGGTACCTGAGCTGTCTTCGGTCTCCGAGTGACAACTTTTAGCATCTGCTGGGCAACCTGGAACGCCATCTGTGTTGTGAAGCGGAGGGCCAAGAAGCTTGGCACACGACCGATATTCCCTTCTGCCAGCAACTCGCTTTTCTTCCCACCCACCCTAAAGGTAAGTACGTGAGAAAAAGCCTTCACCACAGCCGGTTTTTCAACTACTTTCCGACTGTTCCCTCTAAGCTGTGGAGTCTTGTGAGCAAAAATTTCACTTTGTGAGCTACTGGCATTAAATTTGTGAGCGAGCCATTTGGCTCCTACATAAATTGGTTTGCTCTGGAGCCCTCCTTCCTGAGCTCAGACAAAAATGTGTGAGCTGGAGGCCAAAAAACTGTGAGCTAGCTCACACTAACTCAGCTTAGAGGGAACACTGCTGACCGACCATTAAATACATATTGTACAACCTGCAGAGTCAAACAGCAAAGTTTTTTTTCCTGGATGGCAGGGTTCCCTCTAAGCTGAGTTAGTGTGAGCTAGCTCAGAGTTTTTTAGCCTCTGGCTCACACATTTTTGCCTTTGCTCAGGAAGGAGGGCTCCAGAGCAAACTGATTTATGCAGTAGCCAAATCCCTCGCTCACAACTTTAATGCCAGTCGCTTACAAAGTAGAATTTTTGCTCACAAGACTCCACAGCTTAGAGGGAACATTGCTGGATGGTATCTTTGCAGAAAGAGGTTGCGTCTTTCAGCATTTCCCCCATCTAAGGATCTCCTGGCCACGTAGCAGGAGCGTGGAGGGGCAAGCAACGCGGGAGAGAGAAATCTATAACCTGTTTTCTGCCACTATATCTTCGGCTTTGAAACGGAGATGAGCCCCCGCAACCCTAGAGTCGGATTCGACTGGCTTTTGAGCAAGGGAACCTTTACCTTTACAATTAAAACATACTATAACAAACCATTAAAATTAATAAAATCACCAACACACAGAGATCTCTCTGTGGTAGGAAAGCCAGAAGGGATCGTTTGCACATGCAAGTCTCTGCAGCTGTGAATGCAAGTGGCATGCATGAAACAATTCCCCCAGTTTTATTTTATATACTTCCCCTGTGTCATAATCTGGACACCCACGTGCTTCACAGAAACCAACCTTTAGTGAAAACGCCGTTTCCCATCGTCTGGCATCTCTTGTCTTATATTCCCATTATTATTGTTTCATATTCAAAGCTGATGCTGTAATTTTGTGTCATATTGTTATATGCCAAGTCCTTCCCAGATTCTCTCCGGGGCTTTCACATCTCCTCCGGGAGGCTGGTTTGTCTATATTCCATTGTTACAGAAAAGTCAGCTGCAGGCCCTGAGCCAGGATTTTGTGGCTTGTGGGGCAAATTTCTTTCTGGTGGGGCTGAAGTTCTCAGTGCAGAAAGAAAAACCAATAGAAAGCTGTTGCCAGGATAGATCTCTACATTGCAAGCGGTCAGCCACTTTAGAGGACAGTTCTCAGCTGCTGCAAGTCCATCACTTCTGCCAGCCTGAGCAACAATTCTGAGAACAAGCTGGCAGGTGGGGGGGGTGATGACTTCTAGAGTCAAGAAAGCTAACCCTTACACAGAAAAACTCCCTTAAAGGAGACCAGTTTCTTGACACAGTTAGAAGGGATCCTAGAGGTCACCTACTCCAACCCTCTCGCTCAGTGCGGGAATTAGTCAACCACAGCACCCCACTCTGCTTAAAGGAGTGCGCGCCTTTAAAAATGTTTTTAACTGATTGAAAAAAGCATTTACAGGAGAAATTCATGTGGGGCTGTGCCTTTAAGAAAGGGGGCAGAGCCCCCCCAGCCCCACCGTAGCTACAGGCCTGGCCAGGGGACATCTTTTTAAACACAGTGGTGAGGAGGGTGAGTAGAAGAGATAATTTGACGACTGGTGAACACCAGGACTGAGGTTTCAACCATACACATGCTTCATTGAGCACAGTGGAATTTGCTTCTCAGGCAGTGTTCACAGGATCTGTTTGGCCAAAGTTAAAAATATAAGAAGAGCCCGGCTGGATCAGACCACTGGTCCGTATGTTCCAGCATCCTGCTTCATACAGTGGCCCAAGAAGAGAGAATTTGACGACTGGTGAACACCAGGACTGAGATTTCAACCATACACATGCGTCATTGAGCACAGTGGAATTTGCTACCCAGGCAGTGTTCACAGGATCTGTTTGGGCAAAGTTAAAAATATAAGAAGAGCCCGGCTGGATCAGACCAGTGGTCCGTCTGTTCCAGCATCCTGCTTCATACAGCGGCCCACCAGATACACCAGAGATCCAACAAGAGGGCATAGAGCCTGGGGCCTTCCCCTGCTGTTGATTCCTGGTGCTGGGATTCAGAGGTTGACTGCTCCTGGATATGGAGGTTCCCTTTAGTCACCCTGGCTATTGGCCACTGATAGGTCTATCCTCCATGAATGCATTTAATCTCCTTTTAAAGCTGTCTATGCCTACACCCTATGGCAGTGAATTCCACATTTTAATCACTCGCTGTGTAAAGTGGTATTTCCTTTTGTCTGTTCTGAACCTACTGCCCGTCAGCTGCACTGGACGCCCTCGAGTTCTAGCATTTGGGGAGAAGGAGAAAAAGTTATCTTGGTCAGCTCCCCCACCCTGTGCATAATTTTATAAACCCGGCAAGCTGCATTTGTCAGGTGTGTTATTAGCTGCCAAGCGTCATCCGCCTTACAGCAACCCTATAGATTAAGGACCCCTGAAACAATCTATCATTAACAGCCTTGCTCAGTTCTGGCAAACGGAAGGCCATGTTTTCCTTGACAGTCAATTCACCTCTTGTTGCAGGGCCTTCCAAGCTTATACCCAGAATCAGGGCTATTCTTGGGCAGGAACGCACAGGAACGGCGTTCCGGCTGGCTCCCGAGTTGGCCACGCCCAGCAAGAACTCGTTAGCATAATAGGCCACACCCAACAGCAGGAACTCATTAGGATTGGCTACAATTAGGGGTGTGTGGCCTAACATGCAAAGGAGTTCCTGCTACAAAAAAAGGCCCTGGGTTTTGACAACAAACAAGGTAAACAGAATAAGAAGCAAAAGGTGGGTGTGGCTGGATGACCACACTTCTGGTAAAATGGGGGTGTGGCCTAATGTGCTAATGAGCTGTGCTGTCAGGGGTGTGACCTAATATGCTAATGAGTGTCTGCTCTTGGGTGTGGCCTATTATGCTAATAAGTTCCTGCTGGGCTTTTTCTACAAAAAGACCCCTGCGCCCAGAATTAAACTTTGTTGGTCTTAAAGTTGCCACTGGACTCAAACTTTGTTTCATGAATAGCCCCGTTCAGGTCTGGAAAACTGAAGGCTATGGTTTACTTGATTGAGTCAATCCACCTCTTCTTGGTGGGCCTTCCTCTTTTCCCTACCGCCTTCAATTTTTCCTAGCATTATTGTCTTTTGCGACGAGTCTCTTCTCGTGACGTGACCAAAGTAAGATAATCTCAGTTTAGTCATGTTAGCTTCTGCCATTTTTTATGGTTAACCTTTAAATATGCCCCCCAAAGAAAAGCAGTTCCAAGTGGGGGGAAAGGTTGGGGACCAGTGTTCCCTCCAAGCTGAGTTAGTGTGAGCTAGCTCACAGTTTTTTAGCCTCCGGCGCACACATTTTTGCCTTAGCTCAGGAAGGAGGGCTCCAGAGCAAACTAATTTAAGCAGGAGCCAAATCCCTTGCTCATAACTTCAATGCCAGTAGAATTTTTGCTCACAAGACTCCACAGCTTAGAGAAAGCATTGTTGGGCACCCCTGGTTTATAGAACCCTGGAGTGGGAGAAAGAATTTTGCAATAGCTCCTCATGGACACTGCCAGGTACCCAATTGTGACTAGCCGTCCACCTTCTGTCTTCCAAACAGAACAAACCTCCGATTGCCAGATAAAGGGGAGCCCCATTTCTTTTACACCCATTTGCGAATAACTCAGCAGCATTATCTGCCTGGCCATTTTGGAACTGGGATGCTAGATCCAATGAACCCGACCTTGGTCTGATCCAGCACAGCAGGTTAGCATCTCTACAACCGCCGGGAAATCCCCAACACACAGCCCGCTGCCAGCGTTCAAGGGAAGCTTATATGCCACTTTCTCTGCCTCGCACAAAGCATCTTACCGAGACATTCAGGAAGACGGCGAGATTCGATACAAACAACAGCCATCAATTAGTTTAATGGAATTAAGCCGCCAGCAACACTCGACCAGGCAGTGGCAAACACTAAATTAAGAGCCAGAAGCCAGTTGGGAGACAGTCCCACCAATGTACTTTAATCACATTTCACCCCTCTCGTTACAAACTCTCCCCATACGAGTGCCATTTTTCCAGGGTAGTTTCTAGGGGAAAGTCCCACACGATTCTGCAAAGAATTCAGATTTTTTTCCTCCAAAAAAACACCAGCAGAGAGCAACACAGGCTTTTGCCCGTAAAGAAGAAGTTATCTGCAC
Organism: Gekko japonicus; assembly: GCF_001447785.1. Lineage (NCBI taxonomy): Eukaryota > Metazoa > Chordata > Lepidosauria > Squamata > Gekkonidae > Gekko > Gekko japonicus. The sequence goes on from NW_015167633.1 coordinate 168,373, forward strand.
AAGGCAGTATTTTCCGCCCACCAACAAAAAGCCCTGTAGCGAGCTTGAGAGGTATTTGGGCGTGACAAATTCCCCCGCCTTGCCAGGAGTGAAGCCAAGCAGAAAGCCAGGTTATCGGTGACAGATGGAAAATTGGAGATCAAGTACTACGAGGCGATGAACAAACCGCCTTTGCTATGCTACCTCTCTCAACATCAATGTTCAGGTGACTTCTCGCCTCCGTAGGAGAGTGCAGGAACGCAGTGTCGTGGATCTGCACAGATAATTAGACGCATGCACACTTTCAAAAACAGAGCTTTTGTGTTCTTAAGTAAAGCAATGGGGGGGGAATAGGGATGCATTTTGCAATTGCATGCACTTCTGCAATTATGTCATTGATCGGTACCCCTTTTCCACTTCACCGGGAAAACATTCTCCCCCAGCGACACTTAAGTTCATTCTTCTCACTCGAAGTGTCCTCCAGTCAACGGTGTGTTTCCCCCCACATATACTTCCCCCACCTCCCCTGAGCACAAAAGACTGGGGGGAGGGGAGAAACTTTACTAAAAAACTATAGACGCATGCACACTTTCAAAAACAGAGCTTTTGTGTTCTTAAGTAAAGCAATGGGGGGGGAATAGGGATGCATTTTGCAATTGCATGCACTTCTGCAATTATGTCATTGATCGGTACCCCTTTTCCACTTCACCGGGAAAACATTCTCCTCCAGCGACACTTAAATTCATTCTTCTCACTCGAAGTGTCATCCAGTCAACGGTGTGTTTCCCCCCACATATACTTCCCCCACCTCCCCTGAGCACAAAAGACTGGGGGGAGGGGAGAAACTTTACTAAAAAACT
>NW_015167633.1:171568-175094 GCF_001447785.1 Gekko japonicus
AGTAGGTGGGGCTGAGAGAGCTCTTTCGAGGACTGCTGTTGAGAGAACAGCTCTGAGAGGACTTGTGACTGACCCAAGGTCACACCAGCAGCTGCATGTGGAGGAGTGGGGAATCAAACCCGGTTCTCCCAGGTTAGAGTCCACGCTCCCAACCACTACACCAAACTGGCTCTTGAAGGTCTGTTGTGGAGCCACCCGATATGATACGACAGATTGACTCTTAAGTTTTAACTATAAGGTTTGGTTTTAAATTCCAACGCTGATTTATCGTATTTTATTGTATTTAATTGTTGGAAGCTGCCCTGAGCCCTGCTTGGCAGGGAAAAGAGCGGGATAAGAATCAAATTAAATAAATCCAGCTCCGTGAGTTTACCCAGCAACGCCAACACGACAATAAGCATGACGTTAACACTGCCCAAGTGCAGTTGCCGCACGCCCCCATCTCTGGACCACTGCCTTTAGCTTATTGAACACATGGGCTGCTGCTCGGACAACAGACCGATACTTGACACCTCTGGGCTAATGAGCTCCATGGGTTTAAGAGCATCCAAACAGGGTTTTTTTTAAAAAATAAATAAATCCATAACCCTGTCTCTCTTGACACATGCCAGAACTGCAGAAGGATCTTGTACAGAAGCACAGCTGTCATCTGTAGATTAACTCTGCTTTCCAGTGTGCCCGCTTTATGGAGGGCGCGACTTTGCACCAAGAACTGCAGCAGGAAGAACGAGTCCCCCCCCCCCGAATCTGGGAACTGTAAGGCCATCCTTGCAAGTTTTTCAACTTCCAGCTCTCTTGGAAACCTGCTACCTGAATGGATTGAGACGAGCTGTCTTTGCTGGAATTCTGATCTTCTCATGTACCATCTTGGCCAACAGACCACCTGCTCCTAACTCCTAACTCAGCATGATCTAGCCTGATCTCGTCAGCTTTCTGAAGCTGAGCAGGGTTGGTACTTGGAGGAGAGACCACCGAGAAAGACTCTGCAGAGGAAGGCAACAGCAAACTACCTCTGCTTCTCACTTGCCTTGGAAGCCCCTTGCTGGGGTTGCCGTAAGGCGCTTGCGACCTGGTGGCACCTATGTACGTAACTGCCTGTAGAACTCCAACCCCTGCCTTGAGATGATTCCCCACTCCTCCACATGCAGCCAGCTTGGTGATCTTGGGTCAGTCACAAGTTCTTTCAGAGTTGTTCTCTCAAGGGCAGTTCTTGGGAGAGCTCTCTCACCCCACCTATGTCACGGGGTGTCTGTCATGGGGAGAGGAAGGAAAGGAGATTGTAAGCCATTCTGAGGTGCTGAAGGAAGGGTGAGGCATAAATCCAATTCCTCCTCCTCCTCTTCTTCTTCACCTGCCACCTAAGAAGGTGAAGACAGGATGCTTACCACCTCAGCCTGCAGGATGCCAGATTTCGATATTTTTGTTTCTGTGGTTTTGTTATTGTTGCCATTGCTAATTTTCTCCAGTTTTGAATTTTGTAATAATAGAGTCTGAGCACTGGATGTTCCAAAATGTTAGGACACTGAGTTACTGTACCGTTATCTTAGATTGTCTATAGCTGCGGTGGCTCAAGGGGTTAAGACGCTGAACTGCAGGCTGTGGAAGGTCAGTAGTTCAGCAGTTCGAGACCCGAGTTCCTGCATGATGGAGTGAGCTCCCGTCTCTAGTTCCAGCTCCTGCGAACCGAGCAGTTCGAAAGCAAGAAATTGCAAGTAGATAAATAGGTACCACTTTGGTGGGAAGGTAACAGCGTTCCGTGTGCCTTGGTGTTTAGTCATGCTGGCCACATCACCGAAACGTCTTCGGACAGCGCTGGCTCTTCAGCTTTGAAACGGAGATGAGCACCGCAACCCTAGAGTAGGACTCGACTGGCTTTCGAGCAAGGGAAGCCTTTACCTTTTTTATAGTGTTTGTAAGTGGCTTTGAATCCTGTGTTCTAGGGGGAAAGCGGCATATAAATACGCCAGGTGCGCAAGTACACTAGGGGTGCCGTCAAACGGTGTGCTGGGAGCAGTTTAAATTGCTCTGGCACTGATGCGGTCTTTTTTTGTTAACCCAGAGAATCGCGATCACACTCACCTCCTTGCTCTGGATCGCTGCGCAGCCACGAGAGCGTGCGTCGCTGTTGTTTTTCTCTGTGTGTGTGTTTGGGCATGCGCACAGGCAGCCGTCTGTAGAACTAAAAGTTTCGCGCGTGTGCAGAACAGCAATTTCCACTTCAACCCGACTGCTGTAACGCTTCCTTTTAAACTTGAAAGGAACACTTCCCTTTAAACGTTTACCCCAAAAATGGCCTCCATGAGATCCCGAACTCGTCTAAAGGCTAAAACTAGGCACTATTTAAACATTGCTTTTAATAACGCTGTGACGGACCTCCACCTATGCGCACACCGCCAACGCTTTTTTTAAATTGGCAGGAGAAAAGCGGAAGCCTCGGGCAGCTTTCAAGTGGGGAGGGGGTTTAAACCGGAAGTGGCTCGACACCGGAGGCAGGATCACACAGGGGGAAAGTGCAGCTGGAACCGGAGAATCAGGAAAACACCACTCGGGGACCTGGTATCAAAATACTCCGGGTTAAAGCAGTTTTGAGCCGGAAAGCAACGGCTGGGGACGGGAGGCAGATGTTGACCGTGGGAACGCACAGATAAAATCCATTTCTGAGGCGGGCCGAAAGCGGACTAAACGGCCCGTCTGACCGCACCCTATGTCTGCACCTGGGCGGCATTGCAGCTTCTGCTGCAGGAGCCATCGCTGGCTAAGAGTTCCCTGCCAAAGAAGTGTCCGTTTGAAGTGCGCCTTCTTACGTCCCGCATTATGAAACAACGAAGAAAGTTATTTCGATGGAGTGGCTCGATGCAGAGCGCTTAGTAACCTCAACGGATTCTTAAGAGCGTGTGGCTTCCTACCGCTAACACTGCACACCATCTCTCATGCAACACCCCCAATTTTTTTTCCATGTATTTATTTTATTAGATTTGTATCCCACCATCCCCACATAACAGGCTCAGGGCAGCTTCCATCAATTACCACATGCAAAAACTTTTTAAAACAATTAAAACAGAACAGATTAAAAATACAACACTATTCCTATGTGCTAATCAGTGCCTCAACAGATAAGGTTTTCCTGACTGGGGTTCCTAGATGGTGAACATAGATCTGACCCGCAGAAAAGGAGGCCCAAAAGGAGGCAGAGGTCCATCAGTGGCTATTAGCCACGAGGTATAGATAGGAACTCTCAGTCTGGGGCAAGGGATGCTCTGTATCCTTGGTGCTTGGGGGGGGGGCAACAGTGGGAGGGCTTCTAATGTCCTGGCCCCACTGCTGGACCTCCTGATGGCACCTGGTATTTCTGGCCACTGTGTGACAGAGTGTTGGACTGGATGGGCCATTGGTCTGATCCAACATTGGCTTCTCTTATGTTCTTATAGGAACTCTCAGTTGGAGGCAAGTGATGCTCTGTATTCTTGGTGCTGGGGGGGGGGGGCAACAGTGGGAGGGCTTCTAATGTCCTGGCCCCACTGCTGGA
>NW_015167633.1:175515-176160 GCF_001447785.1 Gekko japonicus
GCCCCACTGCTGACCTCCTGATGGCACCTGGTATTTTTGGCCACTGTGAGACGGAGTGTTGGGCTGGATGGGCCACTGGCCTAATCCAACATTGGCTTCTCTTATGTTCTTAATAGAGTGGGGGAGGGGGAAGCCCGCCACCACAACTAAAAGCCTGGCGGAAGGGCCTGGCCATTATTTCCTGTACTGTTCACAGGTGAACTTCTGTATGTGTTTGAGTCTGTGCTTGTATCGCTTGAGCCTCCAGGTCTTGCAATTCCTCAGGATACACACACACACACACCAACATGCTCTGGTCAAACGAATGCAGGAAGGTGAAAATGGTTTTCAGGAACAAAGTTATGTCACAGAGGTTCCCAAACTTATTTGGCCTACCACCACCCCTTTTCAGAAAGAAAAATTACTCAACGCCCCCTGGACATCTACCTTCAAGAAGTGGACTAAAAGATGCAGTTTGTGGATCTGCACCTGGATGGTTTCAGCCCACCTGGATGGTTCCAGCGCCCCCGAAGGGGTGGTATTGCCCACTTTGGGAACCAGTGGTGTATCGGCTCATCTTCACTGCGGACAAATCCTGCCGTGGCATTTTGCATCGCTTAATGTGTCGCATTGATACCTGATGCTTTGCTTCCGTTCTGTTTTTAG
>NW_015167634.1:0-9671 GCF_001447785.1 Gekko japonicus
AAGGTGCATTTTAGCACTCCCCAAGGGGTACCTAGCTGTTCTGATGAGAGCTGAAACGGGTATTCCTTCTCTTAAGGCTCAGGCACACCTTATAATTATCCGATACTGGAAAAGAATGGAAAATTCCCAATCTAATTCTCTCAGTCACCAATCTTTTAACCTGCTGTTAGCTAAAGATTTGCAGCGCCTTGACTTTCTTAACAACATATGTTCAAGATACTCTATTCCCAATGATCTTTTGGGAACATCAGTTGATAAATCCCAATTTAGAAACTGGATTTGTGACTTTGACGCTCAGCTAGACCACTCTTTGATATCAAAATCAAAAGTGGCACCATGGTGCAAATCAATTAAATTGGACTATACTAGAACTCCATACTTAGTCAATATCTCTACACATGTACTTAGAAGAAGAAGAAGAAGAGATTGGATTTATACCAAACCTGGTTCTCCCAGATTAGAGTCCGCACACTTAACCACTACACCAAGCATCCTTTACCTCTCTATGATTTCAATCAATGCCAACGGCAATTTTGGAGGGCCAATTTAACCAAACTCCATTGGTCCATCATCTATGTATTGTGGCACCCATGAACTTGAGGATTTACCTCACTATATCCTCTTTTGCCCACTGTATTCTAGTCCAAGGGCTAAATTTTTAGCAGGTATTTTATCTGGTCTTAGTGCTTACCCAGTTGAAGATAAAATTTCATTTTTGTTATCTGACACTGATGCATATGTCTCTTATAAAGTTTCATTATTTGCCTTTGCTGCATAGGATATACGTTCCAAAGTGGCAATGGGAAGGGGCATTATTCAGGCTACTGTATTAAATTAGTCATATTTTGTTATTGATTTCTGGTACTTTTGTATATTCTGATATTAACCTATAGTTTGTTCACAATTTGTATTTTGTAATCTTGTAATGGCCAATGGCTAATTACAATAAACTAAACTGAAAGAAAGAAATCCTAGAAAGCACAGGAGTGCTGTGTTTTAGGCCCTGAGGGCATTCTATCGCCTCAGTCTGAGGTATTAGGTGTTAAATGCTTGAACTCTCCTTAGCTGAAGAGGAAGAAGAAAGCTGGACAGGAACTAACTTAGGAGCAGACCTCTTAGCCAGTGACCCTTTCTTTTGGGCTGCCTTTTCAGAGATTGCAAGCACTCTGGCTATTATCTATGTCACTCCAAGAGAGAAAGAGGAATACCAGACCAGAAGGAGGAGTGTGGAGTGTGGTGACATAACCGCCTCCCTTCCTCAGTGTCTGAGGCCCTTGCGGTTCCCCTTGGGAGGGGTGGCAAGGTGGCAGAGCACCTACCCAGCTCAGGGTCTAGTGATAGCGTGGGGGGGGGGGTCATCTGATTCGTGCAACAATCTAAAAAACATCCAGACAGCTGAGGCAATGTGTGGTTGAATATTATAACCTGTTGGCTCAGTGATTAACACAACAGAGGCAGTTACAGCAGACGCAGCCTTGAGACTCTGACACCGATTTCACACAAGCTGCTGCATGGCCGCATTTGACCCCACAGCTTTGTGTGATTTTCCCCATGTCTACTCAATCCTGTTTTTTTGAGGATTGAGTAGACGCGGGGAAAATCTCGGGAAGCTCTGGGGCAAAATGTGGCTGTGCAGCAGCTTGTGTGAAATTGACACGTACCATCGGGCAAAAGGGAAGAGCGAGTGTGGAGCAGCGTTTGTGGGAAATCGGCCTGAGTTTTATAAGGTTTTATCTGGTCAAACAACTTTTTATCTTGCTCTGAACCTGCTTTGAACTGAGACGCTTTATCTGTAAGCACAAGGTGAAATGTTTTGTTTTGTTTGCTGCTGGGAATTTGGACTACTTTGTATTTGTTTTTGTTCTCCGGCGGAATAGGCAGATTTGGTGCTCACTGGATTTTAAAGTTTTAATGCTTAAGGTCCTACTTAGCATTGAATGAGACTATTTTATCTGTGGAAGTTGGTTTTTTCTCAAGACTGCATTGGAGTATCTAGCTAGCCACCTGAATATTGGATAATTTTCTGTTAATTTATCCTATTTACTGGCATCCTCAGCACTCCCCACTGCCAGAAAGGAGGATTTATGGCACCTGGCAAATGCCTAAAAGAAACAGATGGTATTCTGTATTTTCCAGCTTCCAAACATGCTAAACAATCCAAATTAGATTATTCCCCCCCCCCATCTCTGACAGTGTGAGAGAATTATAATTGCAATGTTGAGACAATTAACTGTTTCACTATGTTGGAATCGGTTGGGGAAGAAGCAGGTGAAGAAACTCTGCTTTAAGGTTACAGTCCCCTGAGCTGCAGAGTACCCTCCCTAGAGAAGTGGGTAATTTGGAGGATATCATGCCTGAGGAGTGTAGCCAGCTTGCCTTGACTGCCAGAACAGTGGATTGTATCTATGGATACGTCCATGAAATTATTAGCTAAATCAAACAGCCAAGGACGGCGGTGGCTGAACTATATGATCTGTGTAAGAAGGCACAAAGTAACGCTGAGACTCAAACTGATTTTCAGTTCCAGCAAAGAAGTGCTTGTGTTATGTACGTGGACTGCCTCCAGGGGTCCGCGGACAGGCCAGAGCTTGGATCTGAAAACAAAGGAAACTTCGGATCCTGGATTCCCCAGCCCCAACCAATAGCCACCTTGGCGGGACATTTAAACCCTCCAATGGGAGTGGGGGGTGGCTGGTGGATATGTATATAGTTGGCCCAGTTGGCCGTTACAGTTAGTCTTTGTCTATGTGAAGTACAATAAACGTGTGCTACAGCATGTCGTTGTCCGAGTCCTCCATGCGGCGAACCCAGTACTTTTCAGTGGCGACGAGGATGGGATCCCGCTGAGCCAGGCCTGGCTCGCATCCCAGCAAGCACAGAGCATTGTTCCAGCCAACGTGCCCAGCACCGCAAGTGCATCGCCGCAAGAAACCCCACTCCTCGCTAAAACTTCGCCATGGCCTCTGCTCGGGGAAACTTGGAGACGTACGATCCAGCCCACCCCGAGCTCTGGGACTTGTAGACCGACCAATTGACTTGCCACCTAGCCTACAATGAAGTATCTGATCCGGGCAAGCGACGGAACCTACTCCTAAGCACACATGGGGTGAGCACCGTCCGCCTAGCAAAGAGCCTCCTCGCGCCAAGATCAATCCTCTAGTGCTCGTACGAGGAGATCATCGACGCACTAACGAGCTACCTTACACCCCGGCCGACCACCCTCGCCAAGAGCATCAAGTTCCAGACCCGGATCCAGAACGCGGGCGAGACGGCCGCGGCTTTCCTGGCAGCCCTGCGACAACTGGCCATGGAGTGCTCCTTCACCAAGGTGGAAGAAAATTTGCTTACTCAATTCGCATGGGGCATCAGCGACCAGAAGCTGCACAGGAGGAGGATCGGAGCCGCCGACATCACGCTCGACGTTGCCCTTCAACTCGCCATCGCCCACGAGGCCTCGCACCGAGACCATCAGCCAGCGTCAGCTCGCCTCGTACTCCCTGATTCAGGCCCGGAGAACTCGGAAGAGGAGGACATCCGGCTCGTCCGACAGCCATCGCGCCGGAGACCACCGGGCTCTGAGGCATCAGGATCAACTGGAAAAAACTCTTCCAGTAGCCCCACATGCGCAAGCTGCGGAGAGGCCCACGAACGCAAGGCTTGCCGTTTCCATGATGCGACGTGCCACACTTGCGGAAAGCAAGGCCATCTCGCTCGGGTCTGCCGGTCAAAAAGAAACCGGTACCAGCAGCAACCACACCGCCAGGCCGCTGGATCCCACGAGACAGATGCCGAGACGTCTGACCTCTACCTCCTCACGGACCGGCCATCACTGCAGGTACTCCGCCTCCCTAAAGTAGAGCCTACCCCGAAGATCCAACTAACCGTACGGATCGAAGGGTCCCCCTGCACGATGGAAGTGGACTCGGGGTCTGCAGTGTCCATTATTTCCGTAGACATGCTACGCAGACTTTGCCCAAATGGGGGACCCCGCTTGCGCCCGCCCCACTTGAACTTGGTAGACTTCCAAAGGAACTCGGTTCCTATACGGGGAGTGGGGTCATTCTGGGTACAGTTCCAGGGGTTCGAGGGACTGCTGGACCTGATTGTAGTCGAGGGAAATCTGGTCAGTCTGCTGGGAAGGGCCTGGTTCGCACCGCTGGGCATCACAGTCGGGGTCGGAGGAGTGCTTAAATGCGGGGTGAGAGACTTTGCAGAGATTTGTGGAGAGTTCCTAGCCGTTTTTGATGGGGCTCTGGGTTGCTACAAGGGCCCCCCAGTCTCCTTACAGTTAGACCCCAACATGGCCCCCATTCGCATGCGGTTCTGCACAGCCCCATTATCCATACGGCCTAAGATCGACGCAGAGCTGGACCGCTTGGTAGCACAGGGGGTCTTAGAGCCGGTCCCCCACACCATATGGGGAACGCCCATTGTGACCCCTTTAAAGCCCAATGTCGAGATCCACATCTGCGCAGACTACAAGTGCACGATCAATAAGTCCCTGCACGACCACTCCTACCCCGTTCCGGTCATGAGTCACGTGATGGCCTCGCTGGCGGGGGCCAAGATTTTTGGGAAACTTGACCAGGCACAAGCCTACCAACAGCTGCCGGTAGACGAGGCCACCACGACCGCGCAGACCATAGTCACTCACAGGGGTGCATTCAAGGTCAAGAGATTGCAATTCGGGGTGAGCGTTGCCCCGGGGATTTTCCAACAACTAATAGACTTCTTGTTAAAAGGGATCCCTGGAGTGACACCGTTCTTGGTTGACGTCTTGATCGCCACCGCGACCCCCGACGAATTTGCCTCCCGTCTTTGACAGCAGAATCGCTAAACCTTGGGCCTTAGATGACCCTGGTGCTTGAAACTGGAGGGAGTAGAGTGGAGTTTTCAAAATTGCTCCTGTAGCGGACTGATTGATCGCCGCTGCGACCCCCGACGAATTTGCCTCCCATCTTTGACAGCAGAATCGCTACACCTTGGGCCTTAGATGACCCTGGTGCTTGAAACTGGAGGGAGTAGAGTGGAGTTTTCAAAATTGCTCCTGTAGCGGACTGAAGGCATGACAGTTGTACAAATAAAATGTCTGGGTGAATGCATTTAATATGTTGCAGCATCCTCTTCCTGTTGATCATACTGTTTAGACCCCATATGTTTACAGAACTTACTTTCAAAGACTTTACTATGTTGAATATTCAATAAATTTAATTAGAAAAGTTAGTCAGAAAATCAGATTTTACCAAGAAGTAAGATTAGAACTTCCTAGTATCTCAACACAGTCTAAATCAACTCTCAAAGCTACATCCATATATAGTTACCAGATGATAAACTTTCTCCTATTAATAAATGAGATGGAAAAAGTGAAGCAGAGCACTGGAATCAGTCTCACTGGTTCACTGTGTGTTAACAACAATCGGAGGAGGAGGAGGAGATTTGATTTATACCCCGCCCTTCACTTGGAGTTTCAGAGTGGCTTACAAACTCCTTTCCCTTCCCCTCCCCACAACAGACACCCTGTGAGGTAGGTGGGGCTGAGAGAGCTCTGACAGAAACTGCTCTTTTTCAAGAACAGCTGTGCTGGAACTATGGCTTGCCCAAGGTCATCCAGCAGGTGCAAGTGGAGGAGTGGGGAATCAAACCCTGTTCTCCCAGATTAGAGTCAGCGCACTTAACCACTACCCCAAACTGGCTCTCTCACAATAGCGTGATGAATAAAAGAGCCAAGTAAGAAAGTCTAAAAAATCTCAAAGATTGTTTAAAAAATTGCTAATAATTAATCTGTGAAAGTTCAACATGCAATCAGTAAGAATAGTGCTAATTTTGCTAATTTAGAAGAAGAAGAAAAGAAGAAGAGATTGGATTTATACGCGCCCTTCACTTGGAGTCTGAGAATATAAGCTTGCAAGCCATGCCTTCCCACTGGCTGGAACCATAAAGTTTGCTCAATGAGTCTCATGCTTCATTTGAACTCATGGGCCAGAGGTGAACTGATCCTTGGCTTTAATGACCAAAATTCCAGTTGGCAAGAGACAATCCAACAACGCAATTAATTTTTTAAAAACCCACTGGGTTAATTTTTGGAAATCCTAACTGAAAAGTACGCAGACGGAGAGTGATTTCAGCAAAGCATACTTTATTCGATCAGGAACAAGACACCTTGGCCGGCTCGCAGGAAACCGCCACCCAAAACACACACCCCACTTCCCAATAGGTTATTTACAGTGGCCGAGAGTTCCATAGGCTCTCGGCCGCGAACCTAGCTCCCTGATTGGTGCGGGCTAGGATCCGCATAGTCCATTGTCTCTTTGAGCGAAGCTCGACGTTTGCTCCTGACCGCATGGAGCCCAAGCAGGCCACGCGATCTGCGCTGGATACATTACACTAACGAATACCTACTTAGGGGGGGGGGATGCTGAGCCTGACATTTGTTTTGCATTTTATAAATACCCCTCCTAAACCTTCACCCGCAATTATTAAAAGCTACCCCAATTTTTTCTTCAGAACCTGTTGCAACAATTCTTAAATACCAACAGGAATACCTCAAGATGCCATGAAACTACTCCACACAAAGAAAATTATACAGGATTAACTGTAGAATAACTGTAAAACTGTAATCAGAAGAATGCAAAGAAAACCTTTTAAAACAGTAACAACTTGGAAAATCCCTCTCAACTCACACCCCTCATGCCATGCCATGCCACTCTGTCCCCCAAGTTACTCTTCCCCTCTCTGTGAGTTCCTCATGAAACTTTCCAAAAAGATTTCCTCTGCAGACACCTGAGAGGGTGAGGTCAGAATCGTGGGAGGTTCATGCTTTTTATATTTTATAAACGCACAACCCCCCCCACCAATAACATTTTACATAATAATACCAAACACAACTACAATCATACATAAAACATTGGACAATCACCGTACATATACATAAACACAAGTGTAAACATTCTGGTAGTGCCATTCACAGTGCCATTGGTCTTCTGTTGTATTCAACTACAGCAAATTGGCAAAGCCATCTCTCTGTGGTCCTGGTAGGGTTGTCAGCCCCCCCACCACCACCATTGGGGGATGGAGGAGTAGGGTTGCTCCTGGAGCATGGGAAACTCCTGGAGATCTGGGGAGCCTCCTGAGGAGGACAGAGACCTCAGTGGGGTATAATGCCATAGAGTCCACCCTCCAGAGCAGCCATTTTCTCTAGAGGAATTGATCTCTGCAGTCTGGAAATGAACTGTAATTCCAGGGAATCCCTAGGTCCCACTTGGAGGCTGGCATCCAGGGGGGCTAATGTAATTGGTGGCACTAACTTGATTAACGGATTAATTAAATCAGATCCATTAATTAAATTTTGGAACCAGCGAGGCTCTGCAGGCAGCCAAGGCAGAATACTAACTTAATTAACGGATTAATTAGATCCATTAATTAAATTTTGGAACCGGCGAGGCTCTGCAGGCAGCCAAGGCAGAATGGCCTGCCCCAGTGCTGCACTGTGAAGGGGAGGGAGAGGAGTAGCTCCTTACCCTGCCAGTGAATAGTCGCTGCATGGCCTCACTGCCTCTTCCTGCTATTTCCTTCTTTCTGCTGTGGCCAGGCAGGAAAGGAAGGAGAGGGGCTTTGAGAAGCCGGCTGTGGAAGCAGGAAGACCTGGAGAGGCTACCTCTCTCCCTCCCCTTCTGCTCAGCCACAGTAGAAAGCAGGAACCAGCAGGAAGAGCCAGCAAGGCCGCGGCGACTGCCTGTAGGGGTAAGGATTGCAGCATGCCATGGTGGGTGGGTCTGGCATCCTCCCAGGTGGGGGAGTTGCAGATTTAGGAGGGGGTGCCACCCTCAGGGTCCCCGCGTAGCTCTGGCCCTGCTGGCATCCCTAGGTCCGTACCCCCTTCCCACTTGCACACACCGCTAGTTGTTTGTGCCTCATGGAGGAGGAGACTGGGGGTAGTCCAATTGGGGCCATGTGTGCTTTCCCAAGGGGAGTCTCTGAGTGGAGGGGATCTGAGGTGCAAGGAGGTTAAAGGCAACAACATGCCCTTGCATATGGTACAGAAGTATAGTGAAAGGGTGTATCAGCCAAAATGTCAGTCCTGGGCATTGACATTGAGTTGTATGTTAAGGATTTTTATGGAAATTTATATCCCTATAATGTGTCCATATAACCCTCTATTTTGCAAACAGAAGGTCTCCAGTTCAGTTTCTGGAATCTCTGTGTGAAAAGCTCAGGAGGAAGGTGATGTGAAAGAGCTTCATGGAATATCCTAGAAAGCCAGTCAGACAACACTAACCACCATGGGCCAATGGTATAAGGCAACGTCAAGCATCATTTCTATAATGAAGATTTCAGATTTGGGAGCTTCCTGCTCCTCTTTCAAACTGGTTTGGGTGCTAGAAAGAGTCTTCCTATTTCTATGCATGCAGCTAATCCTAGCTCTTTAAATATACAGTTTTGGAATACCTATTTGTGACATTATATTTTTGTGTATATATAAGCATATATATTGGGTGATTAGATATATTTTCAGAGGACCACCTTCTTTTTTGAGATCAGGTTCTGTTCTTAAGGTCTGCAGAAGTGGGATTTATCTTTTCTTCCTGGATTGTTTTTCTAAATATTTGACTGATAGGGTGTTGTTCAAGGATCTCAACTCTGCCTGCTGTCCCAGACAGAGCAGGCAACATGTATTACTAGTTACATGTAAATGTTCATTTATGGATGTTGTCTTGGTCCTCTCTTTTTTGAGGGTTTGTCCTCATTTTTATCATCCATAAATGGCCATTATAGTACATGGGCATGATAGATTCCATATGACATCATCCTTTATAGATAAAATATGACCTTGATTAATAAAGATATAGGATGTTCCACCTACCAGTTTTCTGTCCTGCAACCACAGCAGCCTAGGTGTGTCAACATATTTAAAGTGCCAAGAGGCATATCTTGTCCTAATTGATAAGACACATATTTGACTGGCATTTCTTACTATATTCACTGTAGAAGATTTATTTTTTTCCAGGAGTAATATATATTCCACCTCCCAAATTAAGATTAAGAACCAAGAGATTAGACTTTTATTTAAGTGCTACTGAGGTCAGGAGTCAAAATGGTCTTTACTGAGCTCTTTTGTTGGTGGCCCTGTGGTTATCCGATTGCCTCCAAAAGTCCATGTCATTTCCACTCCAGGAAAACCATAATAACACAGTTTTATTGTCTGGACACATGGTAAGGAAGCCCTGGATATAAGCACATTTACAATCTCTACTTGCCCACAGACCTTTTTTTGCCCACAGACAGCCTCCCAGTCTTAAGCAACTCTTCACCCACAATAATACAACATCTAATTTGAACATGAACACAGGTACCAGAGCTTGCAATAAACCCAGATGCCAACTTTGCTGCCACATACAGACAGACGACACAATCACTGGGCCAAAAACATCAACTACATAATCTCAGGCTCATTCACTTGCTCATCTTCTAACACTGTATATACCATTAAATGCCAACAATGCCCTTCACTTCTCTCCATAGGGCAAACCAGGGGTCCTTTCGTAGAAAAAGAGCTAGGGGAACTAATTAGCATAACTCATTAGCATATGCCACACCCCCTGACATCACCGGAAGTGTGTCATAAGGCCACACCCCCTGACATCACCGGAAATGTGTCATAAGGCCACACCCCC
>NW_015167634.1:10033-16787 GCF_001447785.1 Gekko japonicus
AGAGATATCGGGTTCTTATCTCACTACACATGATAAGTCATTCGGTTCTTGAATCTGTTTGTTAACTCTTTTAGTATCTGTATGCTAATTTGTTGCTATTCACAGGTTTTACCAACTGGTTTAATCCAATCTTAGCTATACTTATTTTTTATTTTATTTATTTATTTATTTATAGTCAAATTTATACCCCGCCCTCCCCACAAAGCAGGCTCAATCAGTTACTTATGCACCTTGACTCTAATTAGCCCTTCCTGGTGACTAACCCCTCCATCTATGGCAAAGTCTGTTTCAATGTATCTGAAGACATGTGCTTGCACACAAAAGCTTATACCCAGAATTAAACTTTGTTGATCTTAAAGGTGCCACTGGACTCAAACATTGTTCTATAATTTTAAATATTACCACCTATTTTACAACATCTGGATCTGCTTTATTGATTTGAATATTAATGCTATTGTAGTATTTCTGCTTTCTGTTGAAGGGGTTACAAATTTGAACAAATAAATACATATTACTTCTTGAACCCATTGTTTGAAATTGCCTGTTTATATCCCTACAACAATGACTGTAAGACTAAGTCATCTTGTTCATTTTATACTTCTAACAGTCAGGAGAATGCTGTGTTTTCAGTTTCCAGTTGCTGATACCAATGAAATGGTAATTATAATATTGCAAAAATCCTTAAGGTATTTCTTATTTTGTATTTGTAAGGGTACCATTCACTACACAATTGCTTTAGCAATGTGATACGTTTTTGTTAGCTTGAGACCAACCCAATTTGATTATACAGTCACAGGTGTATTTTCAATGCCAAAACACAATGCCACAACACTAAGAACATTTCAGAAGTTCCTTACTAGAGATCTTATCTGTGAGACTAATTATAGCAGGGAGGTCAAACTTCTGAGGCTGTACTCAATAGTGCTACAAAATTACACCTACGCTGTTCCTGATCCATAAATGTGATACATCTTATATGCAACAGCAATGAAGTAAATGGTAGAGAAGGAAACAGTATGTGGAAATTGTTATCTTTTAAATTTGGGGCAGCTAGGTAAATATGAGATGTTTAAGTAAAGAAATATTGGGAATTAAAGAAATGGGTTAATTTGAACCATATATATTGTGACCCCCAACCCTGCCATCCAACTCAACTTCCCTCAGAACTCAGAGGTGTAGGTAAGTTAGACAGTCATTTGTCCGCCATCCATCTTGTCTTTATTTATTTTATACAATTGCCCTGGCCCTTTTACATGCTGGGCCCCAGTCTCTTTCCCAGAGACACTCCCAGATAGGTCAACCTTGTTCCCTTTTCAACTACCCCTCACCCAGATATTTTCCTGAGCTATTGGTTTAAGGAACTACTGCTTCCTTTGAGGCTTCCAACATGTATATAAATGTATAACAAGTCTGAAGCCTGTTTTGCATGTATAGTTTCTTCCCCTGAGATAATTCACATTCAGTCAGTAGGGATTAACAAAAATGCTAGAACGTCACTGTGCTACGTCCCCGGTGTGATGACATCACTTCTGTATGACATCATCACACCGCTGAATTCGATGTGTGATGTGCCTGTTTGGGGGTGGCTGGCAGCGGACTGAAGACCCCAAAATCGGGGGAACTCCACCCAGACTGGGGGTCTGGCAACCGTATTCTCCTCTCCTCGATTTTATACTCATAACTCTGTACAGTAGGCTGAGCGTGTATGACTGGACCAAGGTATCCCAGCAAGTTTCCATGGCTGAGTGGGAATTAAAACCTGGATGTCCAAGAATATAGTATGACACTCTAAGCACAATTTTACCATCACTAGCTTCTGGCCCTGGGAAGAGAGAACAACAGTGCCTTATGGAACTAGCAGCACTGATTGGGAGTACCATCTTCGAGACGTCATCTTTATGGAAGATCTTGTTTGAACATCTAGCGCACTTAATAGGTTATAAGTATGTTGTAACATAGTAGTGATGTTTTTATATGGTTTTAATCTGTTTTATGTGTTGGCTTTACCTGTTTGTGAGGCGCCCTGAGCCTGAGTTGCGGGGAGAGCGGGCTATAAATTGAAATTATAAATAAATAAAATAAAGCACTATACCATACTGGCTCATGCTTATTTCACTGTCCCACTTCCCACTTCTCTAGATGTTTAGAGATTCAGGGCACCAGTATCTTTGATGTTCAGTGGCTGATACAATAATGATCATGAAGCACACATTGGATCTGTGGCTTTGCAAGGCTTAAAGACAGGGGCTTCAGTAGCTGGATGCATTGTTCTATAGTAGAAAAAAACAGCACTAGTTTTAAAATAGACCCTATCGGCGTTTTGAATGACACTGAAATTTCACTCAGGCTGTTAATAGACCTTTGCCGGAAGAATCATAGAGACTGGATTGATTTTAGCTGTTCTGATAGTCCTTAATCATGAGATGTCACTAAAACAATTGCAGAACCCAGAAAGGCTGATGGGATGATTCTTGGAGGTACTTTTTATGTCCTGCACTGATATCTAACAGGGCAATGCTTGCCATCACTGCAGGACAAAGATAGGGCAATGCTGTTGAATTTAGTTCTGTAATAATTTTGATGTACCAGATTATTTTTTCTGGACATCCGATTAATGTCCAGTTTCTTTTCCTAGAGTCCAAATTATTGAGAGTCTGGAATAATAAACTAGATATTCAGATGGCCATCCTAGTTTCTGCTCAATAATAATATGGTTGCCATCTTGCTTAATGGTGATACTGAAATCTATAATTCCATATGCTCAAATGGCCTTATGTACACATTGACTGTAATAATCATATTGGGTTGGATCTAGCCAGCTTTTTCACTCAGCTCCCCAAGCCTTATGTACATGCAGGCCCCACAATCCCCAGAAGCCAGGGCCCTGAATCACCCGGGGGCCCTGTTTGCCACACCGCAGGGAGGGGGGAGGGAGGGGCAGAGAGGCAATCCTTGCCAAGCGGAGGGGGTGGGCCAGCAGCAAGCATGGGAAGCTTGCACCCACATGACCCAATGCTGGCCCTATCAGAGGGTCTTGGGTGTTGGGGGAGTGGGGGTGCACTGGCTGTTACTAAAGGCACAGCACCGCCCCTCTCTCCATCTTTTTGGCATTGAGCAACTTGGCTTTTCTCCGTGTGACCCCTTTCTTTGGGCAGCGAGACCCAGAGCAGCTTTGAATCTTTGGTGGTGCAGGGTGAGCTTTAATGACCTTTAAGGCTTGGGTCCTAAGTTTTGCTTGCTGTGCTGTACAGCATGGCCCTCCACTACAGAGCATGATCTGTTAGTTGCTTCTGCTTGAGCAAGACCCAGGTCTCGCTCAAGAATTTTTGGCACCCTAAGCAAAATATGATCTTGGTTCCCGACCAGTGAGCTTCAGTAATGCATAGAGGAATCATTTTAAGTTCTTGAAGGGGGGGAAATTTTCTTGCATGAGGTTGCTTGCAATCCTCGGAACAATTTCCTGCGAGTAAGCCAAACTGAATAAAGACACTTCTGAGTAGACTTGCTTAGAATTGCTGTCAAAACAACTCTCCCGCTCTTACTCCCTTTTCAAATTGAAATAATTTCCTAGCTTGTCTTTTCCAGTGAGTCTTGTTCCTTTGTAATGGGATCAAAGTACAACAGCCTCAGTTTGGTCGTTTTAACTTTTAAGGAGAGTTCAGGCTTGTTTTTTTCAGTTGTTGTTGTTCAGTCGCACAGTCAAGTCCAACTCTTTGCGACCCCATGGACCACATCATGCTAGGCCCTCCTGTTTTCTGTCGTGCTCCAGAGTTTGCTTAATTTCATGTTTGTTGCATCAATAACACTGTCTAATCATCTCATCCTTTGCCGTCCCCTTCTTCTTTGCCCTTCAATCTTCCCTAGCACCAGGGTCCTCTCCAGTGAGTGCTCCCTTCTCATTTGGTGGCCAAAGGATTTGAGCTTCAGCTTCAGTATCTGGCCTTCCAGGGAACAGCTAGGGTTGGGTTTTTTTAGGATTGACTGATTTGATCTCCTTGCAGTCCAAGGGACTCTCAAGAGTCTTCTCTAGCACCATAATTCAAAAGAATCTATTATTCGGTGCTTGGCCTTCCTTATAGTCCAACTCTTGCAGCCATACATGACTACTGGGAATACCCACTTATTTGTATTTTTGGCAATCAATGGTATCCATAAAACTCCTTCAACACCACTTTTGAAATTAATCAACTTTCTTCCTATCAACTTTCTTCATTGTCCAACTTCCACACCCATACATAGTAATGGGGAATATTATGGCATGAATTAATTTGATCTTGGTTATCTGCAACACATCCTTACATTTAAAATATTTTCTAGCTCCTTCATGGCTGCCCTTCTCAGTCCCAGTTTCCTTCAGATTCTTTTGGTTGCAGTCTCCCCTTTGATTGATGATAGAGCCAAGAAATAGAGCCAAGCAAGCAAGCAAACAAACAAATGGAAAATTCATGGTAAAGATATTGAGGAGGTCCCCCAATTTAAATACTTAGGGTCTGGTTTGACCAGAGATTAACTTGGTCAGTGCAAGCTGCTCATGATAAAAGATTGGCTACAGCAGCATCAGGGACAAAAAAGGGAAAGAAAACTAAACCTAACAAAGAAATCCAAAACCAAACAAAGGTTTAGTGGAAAAGAGGGCCAATATTAAAATCTATTCATAAAAAGAAGTACATGTATTTATTGATAATATCAAGTTAAAACATATATAGGGGCCCAATTACAGCCAATATACATAAACCATAATCATAACCAGGGCTAAAAAATGACCTGACGCGTTTCGGCCGGATCGGCCTTCCTCAGAGGTCATACAAGTGTGGCTAGATGGTTAGTTACACTCATAAAACACAATCAAAAATGTATACAAAATATAATTTCAATTAGGACCATAAAGGAAATTGTTCAGTAAAAACATACCCAGGCACAAAGTGAATACGCGCATACAATCTTTTTAGTGCAATCACTAGCCCAGTAGATATAAAATCAACCTATGGTCCACAAATAACCTTCTTAGATTGTGTTGCCACAATAATTACAAGTAAACAGCAGTGTGTAATTATTGTAATTATTGTGGAAACACAATCTAAGAAGGTTATTTGTGGACCATAGGTTGATAGGACTCTTAGGTTTCCCGCAGGGATAAACTTGTTGAGCAATGACTACAGTTCCTCAATCTTTCCTTGGATACCCTTTATTCAGTTACCAGACAGGAAGCCATATGAATGATTAAGAAATGTCTATTTAAGTATGATTATAACAGCACAATCCATAGAGCACAACATGTTTGTTTTACTCAATGTGTTGGTATTCTTCCACCTGGTGAGCTCCCCAATTACTGCTTATATATGACTGTTCCTCACTATAGGCATGCCTTTATGTTCGTGCGCCTTCATGCCTTACCGTCTAGAGTTTTGCAAGGTGTCTTAAGACATAATATTCTGATAGCGTATGTGACTGCAGTGCAGGTAGTGTGGTCACCCTGTATCACGTGACCTTTGAATATAATCATTTTTCTGAGCCTAGAAATCTTTTAATTCTACCTTTGCTCCAAAACATAGATCATATGGAGACATTACCTCTTTTATCTCTCCCTTATTATAAAAGAGTTTTGGGTGCCAGAATTCTAAAATTGGCCCCTTTAGTGTTAGGCCGAAAAAACTGCCACTCGGAAGACACTGGCTGGGTTCATTGGCTGCTTTGTGCAGTCCCGGCCAGCGTTCCAAGGTCATTTACATATGGAAGCTGATTGGACTACACTCCATTCCACACCTCAAACTCAACCCCCCCCCCCAAGGCAGTTGGAATTTTCAGTTGGGAGAGGAGAATGATGTCAGCTGCTCCCTAGGCAGAGGCTGTGTGTGTGTGTGTGGGGGGGGGGGTTGTAAAGACAGACAGGCAGATAAAGGTTGGCTGATGGTTGCCAACTCCAGGTTCGAACTCCAGGACATAGGGTTGCCAACTCCAGGTTGGAAACTTCCAGGATATTTTAGGGATGAAGCCTGCTGAGGGTGGGATCTGAGGAGGAGGAGGAAGAGGGGGACCTCAGACAGATACAATGCCATGCTGCCCACACTCCAGACAAGCTGTTGCCAGTCTCCAGGTGACAGCTGGAGAGATCTTAAAGCTTTGGTGCTACTTCAAAGTTCCCCAGGAGCCCAAAACAGAGTAGTGTTTTGGAAAATCTTGAGGAATTGTTTGGTGCATTTACGATGGGGCTCCTGGGGAACTATTGTTGCCAATCTTGGCCCAGCAGCCATCAAACCATTCTCTTCAACCCCCTGCTGTGCAGCTGACTTTCCCCTAGGGTTGCCAATCTCCAGGTGGGACCTGGAGATCTCCCACTGCTACAATTGATCTCCAGATGACAGAGATCAGTTCCCCTAGAGAAAATGACTGCTTTAGGAGGGTAGACCCTATGACATTATACCTGCTGAGTCCTTCCGCCCCCCCCCCCCGCCCAATGCTGCCCTCTACAGAATCCACCCCCCAAACCTCCAGGTATTTCCCTCCTTAGAGCTGGCAACCCTACATTCCCCTCAGTGCCTGTTGGGAGTGGGTGGTGGGGGAGGGGAAGGGAGTGGGCGACCGGAGGCTTCTGCCTCCTGTCTCCGGTCCTGGAGTGGGGAAGGGTGGAAACGGACCCGGCAGCCGGAGGCTTGCACCTCCAGTCGCCGGCCCTGGAGTGAGTGGGGTTGAGTGGGGGGAAACGGACCCTGCGGCCGGATGTCGGCCCTGGAGTGGGTGGGGGTGGGAGGGAAAA
>NW_015167634.1:16998-23576 GCF_001447785.1 Gekko japonicus
GCCGATGCCTCCGTCGCCTGGCTGGAGTGGCCGCGGGGGAGTCTGGAGTCGGGCGGCCGCTGGTGGGAGCCGCGGGTGCCCGGGCCGAGATTGGGGGGGCAAGGCGGGCGACAGAAGGCCGATGCCTCCGTCGCCCGGCCCTCTACAGAATCCACCCCCCAAACCTCCAGGTATTTCCCTCCTTAGAGCTGGCAACCCTACATTCCCCTCAGTGCCTGTTGGTAGGCAACTAAGCTTGGTCCTGTCACCTACTTTGGCCTTTGGGAGAAAACACATTGGGGCCAATCCTGATAGGGTTGCCAACTCCAGATGGGAAATTCCTGGAGATTTGAGGGATGGAGCCTGAAGAGGGTGAGGTTTGAGGAGGGGTGGGACCTCAGACAGGTACACTGCCATAGACTCCACCCTCCAAACCAGTCAGTCTCACATAGGGAACCATTGTTGCCAATCTCCAGGTGAGGGCTGGAGAGCACTCAGTATTACAACTGCTCTGCAGAAGGGAGGGCAGAAGTCAGCTGAAGTCAAAGGGGCAGATAATGGTAGGTTGGTGGCTAGCTGGGAAGGAGATGGGGTTGCCAACTACATGCTGACAAATTCCTGGGGATTTGAGGGGTGGAGCCTGGAGAGGGTGGGGTTTGCAGAGGGGTGGGACCTCAGACAGGTAGAATGCCATAGACTCCACCCTCCAAACCAGCCATTTTGTCCTGGGTAACAATTGTTGCCAATCTCCAGGTGAGGGCTACATATTACTCACAATTACAACTGCTCTTCAGGTAGCAGAGATCAGTTCCTCTGGAGAAAACAGTGGACTCTGTCATTATACCCTGCTGAGGTCACCACAGCAAATTGACACTGTTTGCCCAAAGCCAGAGCACTGCTCCATAGCCTCTTTCTAGATCTCGTTGTATTGCTTTCACAACGGGCTTTACTGCTAGTTAGATGATAATAGCAGACCTATCACTCTTTGAGCTGCAAATTTTTATGCATCTATGATAGATTTTCGCAGCTGTTCAAATGAGGTCCAGCTTTTTCTATGTTTTAGTACCCTGCTTAAAATTAGTAAGTTAAGAAGCAGTATGAGGTAGTAGTAGTACATTCTTCCTTTAGGCCATCCTTTTGACTACAGGTTGGGCCTTTGGTGACTGGAATGCCTACATCTTGGATTTTGGACTTTGGAGTTCTATCTGGACTCTTTAACTTCTAGCTCAGAGGAATAAAATCTGGGTAAGTTTTCTGAGTAAGTTATTTACAAAAAAAACTCCAATCACCCCCCTTGGCAAAAAAGAGGCATAATCAAAACATTAGTAGACCACACAAGATGGATATGTGAACCGCAGTTTCTCAATGATGAACTAAATCATCTAAACCACTCACTTCAAGCAAATGGCTACTCCAAGAATGAAATCAGAAGAGCAATTAAACCAAAGGTAAAACAAATAACTGAGGTAAAACAGTTTCCCACAGGAAAAGTATTTTTGCCATATATCAAAAGAATCACTGATCAGATGGGAAAACTTATGAAAAAACACAACCTACAAACAGGTATTCAGACCCACCAGAAAAATACAACAGATGCTATGATCCGCAAAAGACGGAAGAGACCCCCTCACTTCTGTAGGAGTATACTGCATACCATGCAGTTGTGGACAGGTATACATCGGGACCACACAGTGTAGCATTCAGACAAGAATAAAAGAAGGTTCTTCTCCAGTCTCATGACCTATCTAGACTGTAATGTTGCATTGGCTTTTGGCCCACTCTTTCAGGGTGGTGCTCTTAATTCTCCCTCCAGTTTGTCCTCAGAACAACCCTGCAAGAAAGGGAATGATTGCCCCAGGGCCTCTCAGTGAGTTTCAAGGTGAGTGGGGATTTGACCCTGTGGCTCCCCAGGCCTGGTCCAACACTACTAACCACTAGACCAAGCTTACTCTCTTTATAGGAGTTTAATTTTCAAGGTTTCTTTTCCTTAATGATAAGGATACTGGAAAGATCTTTCACTGTACTATAATTTCCAGGGTTCTCTGGGGAGTGGAAAGGACTGCTGAAAGTTTTAAACCTATAATATTAATAAATGCTCTGATGAAATATGGTTTATCTCTGCCAAGGTAGACAAACAGTTTCAGAGCTGTAAAGCCTCTTGCCCTGAAAACCCAAATGTCACTCTCCACTACCACCCGTATTACCAACTTAATTCTATATGGTTTTGTTTCTAACAAAGGGGTGCTATGAATCTGTTCTGCCTGCTCTCTGAAGATGGGTTTTCAAAGGAAAGATTTTCATCATGTTCTGTAATAAGTTATGCTTCCTGGTTTGCAGTTAATTGTTTCTGAGACTTCTGAGTTTCTGTCAAAGAGAAAACAAATTATATGGTGGTAGGGTTCTCCTCCAATCAGAATACCCCAAAGAACAATAATTTGACAATAGAAGTGTCTGAATAATAAAAATTCCAGTACAAGAATTCACCTTGTGAATTCCAGTACTCACCTTGACACAGAGAGTACTCCAACTTTCTGTATTATACCTCTGAGGATGCCAGTCACAGTTACTGGCGAAACGTCAGGTTCTACAATGCCAAGACCATGGCTGCACAACCAGAAAAATCTACAGCAACTAATGAACTCCGGCTTTGAAAGCCTTCGACAACATATAGAATTTTGATTGTCGATGAAAAGCTTCCAGCTTTTGTTGTGATATGGTCAGACGCTTTCAGACTGAGCACCGTGCTGGGAAGTTATATTTTATTTTTATTGGCTCTTAGGTTTTTTTGTCTTGGGCTCAATATTTACTTTTGGTTTCCTTTGTTGTTTCGTTTGGGTTCTGGCTGATTGACTGTCCATTTGGTAGGATTTACTTTCTCTTTCTCTCACTTTCCCTCTCCTAGAGGGGAGCGGCTGGCTGATTAACAAGCCTTGCTGCTCATCTCTTGTGAGCTTTAGCTACATTCAAACTATAGATGGAGGGGGAGAAGAAGGAGTTTACTTGTTTAGGAAACTTTTGTGAATATATTAATTAATTAAAGCTAAAGTTTTTTAGGCAATAAAGTGAATAATTAGAATTTTATTCTTTAATTAATTAAGTCACATTGGGTTAAGGTTGTTTACGTTGTTTACAGGTTGAACACAAAACTTGGGAGCCTGCCTATCTACTCAGCCTCATTTTCATTTCTTTTGTTTTCTTTATTATTCTATTATTTTAATTGGCTTATTTCTGTTCTGCAGTTTATTTAGTTGTTGGCTCAGTAGCTGATTTATTTCTTGCTAACTCTTATCTTAAGGATTATAAACTAAGACCAGATAGCAGAAGAAATGGGAATTTATTTGGCATTAGGGGGAAAAAGGGGCTTATTGGGCTCCCTAGTTTTATTTTGTTTTAATTCAGCTGAATTTTATTAATCTTAGACATAGTTGCAGCTGACATGGGCTGCAAGGGGGAGTGTCCCTCAATAGTAATTCTGTAGCTAGTAAAATGAGTAAGTTTGATAAAGATTTTCTAATTAGTATGAAAACATCCAATAGATTTTGTTTATTACAGGTTGTAGAGGAAGATAGTGCATGCCCCCTTTGTTCCCAGAATGACAAAGTTACTGACTCTTTTAATGAGGATCCCAATATAAACCCCCAAGATAAGAGAGATGAAATTATGTCAGAGAATTACTATCTGTTTGCTACTCAAACAATACTGGTTGTCAAGACTCTTAAATCCATGAATTTTGATTGTCAACTTACAACATGCCCCAAATAATGCTAATGTAAATGTACCACTGTGTCTCATTGGTGCACTGGGCCACAGAGTTACAGAGATTAAATGCCATTAATTGCAGCTGAAGTTTTAGCTCATACAACTGGGGACTGTATTTCAGTATCTATTTATTTTTTAAAAAACTGTATCCCACACTCTGCTTCATACAAAGTGACTTTCAACAACAATAAAATAGAATATGAATTGAAACATTATTTCTAGCTTACCATAAAACAGAAACATTATTTCTAGCTTCTAGAAACTTTATTTCTAGTTTACCATATCCACTGGTTAGTTTCATAACACTTTATCTTTGGGCATGTTTATTCAAAAGCCCTTCTGTTACATTCTGTAAATATAAAATCCAAAAACTTTCTTTCTGCAATAAAACCCTTTGCATGCCACACCTATTGTAGGGATGTGCAACTACGAAGAACTTAAAGTCCTCTGGATTATGTTGCACCTCCATAAAATGTTGCACCAAGGGTGCGTACATAACCCTATTTCGAATACCAGACTTGTGTTCTATCATCCTACTTCTCACTGTACATGTCATGGATCCCACATATAAGAGTACACACCCACATTTTATTAGATAAACAGATTATTTGATCCCACAATTAGAGAATTTTACTAGATCTTTTTCAAAATTAATTTCAGGAATGACCAATCTGTTGGTCTCCCATGCCTGGGAGCACATACTACAGAATCCACATTTATGGTGTCCAGTACACGTTGAAGCTAAAGGTCTGGGTTTGCGTAAAATCTGACCTGATGAAAATGTTTGTCAAACTTTGACTCCTTCTAAATCCTATAATTGGCTAATTGGTGCAGCCAGGTATTTCATTTACTATGTGCCAATGTTTGAGAAATTTTATGATCAGGACAGGCTTTACGTAAAATATTTCTCAAACTTCAAGTCCTTCTGAATCCTATAATTGGCTCATTGGTGCAGCCTGGTATTTCACTTACTATGTGCCAATGTTTTATTGCAGAAAGTTAGTTTTTGGATTCACCTATTAAGAACTTATGCACTTTATGGTCTTATTAGCTCTTTGGAATGTTCATGTTTTCCTTGAAACAGACATGTGGTCCCTTTAAGAGAAACAAGACACATTGCAGTTTTAAGTTTTTGGGGACCTAATCAATTTATTGCACAGCTCTACAATTGGTGTGACATATAAAGGGTTTTATTGTAGAAAGAACATTTCTGCACTCATTGACTAAGAACTTTTGCTTCCTATTGGCTCAGTAAATTCCTGGAGCTTTCTTTTAGGTGGATGGTCCCTTTAAGACTAATAGATCTCATACACAATTATTAATGCAGCTGTTGCAAGTGTCAGGGATTGACCAATGTGATCATGGTTTTAAGTGATGGAGCTGAGGCAGTTTTCAAGATGGATTAATGTTGGAGATGCATTCCATTTAAGCAGGGCTATTTTTAGGCAGGAACGCACCGGAACACAGGAACGCACAGGAACGCAGTTCCGGCTGGTTTCCGAGCCTGCCCCGCCCTCTGCCCTCCCCTCCCTCACCAAAAGCCTGCTCTGCACACGTGCAGTTAAATTTTCCTCCTTCTTGCCTCTGTCGTCAGCTCTTTCCTTCTCCAGCCTCGCCTATTTCTTGCTTGGGTGGTGAGAAATCCCTCTTTTATCTCTTATCAGGAGTCAAGCCTTAGCTTCCCTACAGTGTGTGTGTGTGGGGGGGGGTTCAGAGTCCTCTACCCAAAAGCCGTTTGATCTCAGAGCTTTTTGGGTTTTTTTGAGCTGCAAGCATAGTATGCTTCCTGCAATGGCAGTTAGCAGAGGGTGCTATTTGCCAGCTCTAAAGTTTTGCTCCTCCAGGCTGCACAACTACTGCTTCTTCTGGTGAGCTTTTGTGTTGTAAATGTGGAAATCCTTGGGGAACAAGGTGAGTTCCCTCCTTTTTTGCCCAGGTGGGAGCGAAAAAGAAAAGAAAATGAAAATGAAGATTTAAGGATGGAGGGGATGGACGGAAATCAAAGGAGGAGTGGGATGGGAAAGTTGCCTGTGATGCTGTGCCCCCAGCCTGATCTGGCTCGGTGTAGGTTTCTGCAGCCTCTTTCTCTCTCTCCCCTCTGGTGCATCCAGGGGGCGCTCCAGCCACCAAAATATGATAAGAACAGCTGCTTCTGTGTTCTCTATCTCTCTCTCTCTCTCACCACACACGTGTGTGTGTTAAAAGATGCTATTCAATATAAACCCCCTCCCCATGCTGTAACTGTGCAGACTACATGTCCCAGAATTCTCAGCATCAAGAGGAGCTGTATAACCCAAGATGCTTGGTGGGTGTGTTGTCCCCCCCCCCGCCCCATCCTTAGAATACAGCTGAGTTTCTTATAGCTTCTCAGTTGCCTGAGTGGGTCAAGCTTCTCCTGGTCGAGTATCATGTTGATACTTTAGTACAATGACCTTTCAACAGAGCAGACTTGTTGGGACTGTGATGAGGAGGGAGGGGGGAATTAGAGAGATGGAATGGGGAGATGGAGTTCTGTTTGGTGAGCCCTTTGGATACCCTACTTGTAAATACTGCTGTTGTCAGACTTCTTCTAATTGATGGTAGAATTCTTTAAGACTGGTTTGGGCATGTATTTGTAATATATAACAAGCTTAGTGTCCAGTTATGTGTGTTATTGCTGAGGTGCCTATGTATAATTCTTGTGGCTTGTAAAATACCAAGAATGTGCAAGGCCATGATATTCAGCCATCTCGTGACTGCATTTGACAGATCTGATTTTTGAAATTCTGGTGGTATGCTTTTTAAGACTGTCAGATACCCAGGCTTCACCACTGAATACATAACCACTCATCTGTATAGTT
>NW_015167634.1:25674-37485 GCF_001447785.1 Gekko japonicus
ATCAGATGTGTTTATCGCCTCTGCAGTCTATCACTGTGATTCCCCAGTGTGGTGCCCACTGGCATCTTATCTGACAGCCACTTGCATGCAGCAGAAGGTGTTTCAGAATTGCCCAGGAAGTATCACTTTTGTGTCAGCATTAACACCAGTGCAGAATGATCTGCATCCTTTGTAGGAGGATACGTGGCATGGAGCCTCTCAAAATTTTGATTTGGCCTCCTTGTGGCTAGATGACCACACTTCTGGTAACGTGGGGTGTGTGGTCTAATATGCTAATGAGCTGCACTGTTAGGGGTGTGTCCTAATATGCTAATGAGTTCCTGTTGGGCTTTTTCTAGAAAAAGAGCCGTGCATTTAAGAAATTGTAAGCTTGGGGCCTGTTTACTTCCACAGGTCTTTTTTTTTTGTTTTAAGGGCTGCAGTATTCTTGTATTTTTTCTTCTAATCAGTAGTTGGGGGTTTGTACCAGATATGAAGGAAAATAATGGTTTTTATATTTACAGAATGTAACAGAAGGGCTTTTGAATAAACATGCCCAAAGATAAGGTGTTATGAAACTAACCAGTGGATATGGTAAGCCAGAAATAATGTTTGCAGTTTAGATAGTGTATGGGTAGAATGTTATGTGATTAAGATGGCTTGTTTACTAATTCTTGCAGGCTATATATCTTCTTGGAAAAGGAGCCTTGAAACGTGCGTACTGATTATATCCGGATACCATGTTGGACTTTGACGTATTCTGGAGGACTTCTTAGATATATCATGGGCTTTGATAACAAAGATTATGACTTCTAATTAAAAAAGGGAGTTAATTAATTTAACAGTATTTGGGAATATACTCAACTCCAAAGTGTAGTTCTTTGTTGAAGGATAACTATCTGAAATTGCTCCAAGGAGTTAAGTAAGATCTAGAAAGATGGAAAGGTCTTCATTTATCGTTGATGGGAAGGATTGCAACTGTTAAAATGAACATATTGCCACGTACTATTTTTTATACCAGACTATTCCTGTTTGTATTAATTGCTCTTTTTAAAAAGATATGAATAAGCTAATATCTAATTTTATTTGTCAAGGGGAAAAACCAAGAATTAAGTTGAAAGTGCTACAAGACTTTAAAGAAAATGCGGGTTTTGCTTTACCAGACTGGAAGATATAAAGTGTCTTGCTTGGCTTGGATTAGAGATTGGATTTTGTTTGAGAAACAAAGACTTTTAGCCCTAGAAGGACATGATTTAAAGATAGGGTGGCATACTTTTGTTCAGTATGGGAAAGCAGCTGGACATGAATATTTTAAAAATAATTTGCTAAGAAAATCCTTATTAACAACTTGGGAAAAAATACTACCTTTGACATACTCTAAAATTCCAAGATGGGTCTCACCCCTTGATGCCTTTTCACAACCAAGCTTAAATTCATTAGACAAAATTCTTAGATATGAAGATCTTTTAGATGATAAAGGATCTCTAAAAACAAAGAAGAATTAATAAGGCAAGGGCTCAGCCTGGATTGGTGAGCAAGGGCTCAAATTGAAACTAGATACACTAAAGATAGAAAATTTGGTTTTTATTCCAAACAATGTGCATTTGAAAAGTTGTTATGTACACCCAATGATAAGTTGATCAAGAAAATGTATGTATTTTTAATACAAATAAAAATGGAAGATGGTTAAAGATTGTATGGTGAAATGGATGCAAAATCTAGGTTATAATATTGATCTTGCACGGTGGAGTAAAAGAATGTGTATCTTTCTATTTGTTGGTTCCTACCATTGTGATTTTTTTTGTCTGTCATTGGCCCCGGTCACACGGGCCGGATATCGCGGGGGGGAGGTGTGGCTGTTTGCCCCGCAGTGAAATAACATGCGACTGCATGATCAGGCATCCCCTCGTGGTCCCGTCGAGGTCCCGTGGTTAGGGGGGAGGTGCCAATCACATGACGTGCCAAAGAAGCGGCGCAGCACAGCAAACGGGGTTGTGTTTTGGTTTTTTTAACCTGAAGTACACGCATGCCCCGTTGGGTGCTTGTGCGCATCCCTGGAGACTTCGGAAAAAAACCCTTTTCGCAATGGGGCATGGGTGGGCACCGGATGCCACCGGAAATGCAATCAGATGCCCGCCCTTGCCCCGCGGTTTCTGGGAACGAGTACCTCCGAGGTACTAGTTTTTTGCTGTGCATCTTCGGTGGGAAGCCTTGGTTGAGCCATGGGAGCTCTACGCTTCCCAGATGTGGCGGTGAGATCGCGCCCGGAAAATCCACCTATCTTCCGTCTCTCTAGCGTGGCTAATGCTCCGTGTGACCGGGTCCATTATTACCCTGGGCAGTGAGGATTCATTCCCCAATTTTGTGCATTTTGTTCTGGACCTTCACTTAAAGCCTTTTTGTGGGACAAAGTATCAGACAAAATGAGTTCTGCCTCTTGAAAGCTTATACTCTGAAATTCTTGTTTGTCTCCAAGGTGCTACTAGACTCAGCTCTAGCTGTTCTACTGCCGACCAACATGTCTAGCATCTGAAATTGCCTTTTATGTCTTCCTTGTCTTGGTTTATTAACCACACTGGCATCCTTTTAGATTTAGAGATACTTTCCCTTGGATATGCAATCTAGCTGAGTGTCAGTTGGGGTGGTTTTAAAAAGCCCCCATATTTTACTTTATAATTTCTGTTCTGTTACTTCTTCATACTTCAGTGAAGATTTATTTAGTCATTTATTTATGATATTCCACCTACCAACAAGGATCTGAGGTGATTAATAACTTGAAAGCTATAAAATCTAATGAAACCTGACAATAATAAGTAGCACAAATATTTACAACCAAAACAAAGAAGAAAAAAGATTCAAATTTATGTTCCAACAATGAAAACAGCACAAAATGTTAGAAAACAAATGTAAACAGCACAAATACAGCACAAATCTCTAGCTAAAAGCTAAACATAACTGTCTTAGAGAAGAAGAAAAAAGGAAAAGCAATTAGAAGGCATGGGTAAAATGCAGGGATTGTTGAATGTTCACAAAACAGATGTTTGAATATTGAATTTGGTCATAATGTATTTGCTGTTGAATAGGGCATCTCATATTATCCCTTTGAAGATTTGCTCAGGGTTAGGGTTCCCTTCCAATTCAAAACGAGTAGTATTTTGAGTAGCTTTGTGTCTGCACAGTTGTGGAAGTCAGCATGGTGTTTGACCAGGTAGCTGTTATTGATGGTTACAATTTAACTAGCTTATTGGAAGTTTGTAATGACTTGGTTCATTGAGCAGGCAGGCTACTTTGTGCACCACACAGTTGCTAGCATTCATCATGTAGGCATACACTCTGAATTTATGGGATTGAAGTACAGTTTCCAATGGACAGTGAAAGAAAACATAAATGTTATTCAATTATCAAAAATGAACACATTCCGCTTTGGAAGCCAAGCAAAGAGGCCAAATGGTCAATATGAAATATTAGAAAGACAAGCCATGCAGCACTCCAGGAGGAAAACACCTCTTTTGTCGATTATATATTGCATTGGTCAAAGAGATGGGGAGAGAGCCAGCTATGGGGAAAGCAATGCAAGCCTGTATATGTTCAAACTATTTGCAATCAAAACTAAACACTGTTATGAATAAACACTGGTCTATGGGGAAAGCGATGCAAGCCTGTATATGTTCAAAGTATTTGCAATCAAAACCAAACAATATTACGAATAAACACTGGTCTATGGCGAAAGTGATGCAACCTTGTATATGTTCAAAGTATTTGCAATCAAAACCAAACACTGTTATGAATAAACACTGGGCCAGCTAAGGAAAATGGGAAAGGCTAGAACAAAAAGACCAGCCAAGCTCTCCTGCTATCCTAAGAAAACAAACATGTCTTTTCATTTTATTAATTTTTCAACATGAAATAAAGATGACAGATGAGAGATGGGAACAGAGAAAGCCATATATGTATGCAAATGTGCATTGCATTTGTTGATCACATTGGAATACTTAAAAAGTAAACTTTTTTCCAACTTAATTATTTTTCTGCCTCTATTTGTAAACTGTATCACTAACATGCATTCCAGAGACTCTTTCATTCAGAACACAAAAAACACAAACGGATCTTGCCCACAAGGTGGCTAACATGCAGAACTGAAGTCCCTGTAACTCAGCAGGACCTCCCAAAGTCCCCCCCCCACAACCCCCAGTTTGGGGCTGTGGGGTCAGCTATGAGCCTTCTGAATTCTACTTCTTCCACCCATCTATTATGATTGGCCTGCATCCCCTGGAGTCTGGGTCTGCCCATGTTTCTGGGGTTACCAACATGAATCAGGCACTGTTCCCTGTTTAGTGCTATATTTGGCACACCATTCATAAAGAGCCCAAGGTCCCCCTTGCATCTTCCCTCCATCTCTGGGGTCTCTCAGACTAACTGGTGCCAGAGAACATTAACTATGTCAGAGTTCTTGGGACATGCCCTCTATCTCAGACGATTCAACCTGGCCCCATTGGTGAAGATTTCACATTCCAGTCTGGCACACTAAAAGGTGCTAAGTAATGTACAGAGAAGAAAGAAAACTGAGGACGGCTGCAGTTCTGCTCTGTGAGCAGGCTTTTTTTGGGCCCAGGGGCAAGGGAGGGAGTGAAGGGTGAGGGAAAAGAAACCATCACGCAACAATTGGAAAAAATAAGCCACAGCTTTATTGTATACAACTACAGGAGCATTGGCACAGCATGGTGATGGATCCAGCATCAGGTGACCCACCGGCCACCTGATGTAATCCAGTACCTCCAGCCTAGGGATGGGGGATCCCAACAGCAACCATCAGTGGTCCCCCTCTCCTCCTGCCAGATTTAAAGGGTCCTCCAGCTGATCGGCAGGAACACGTGGCCTGCTGACCAGCTGGAGGGCCCTTTAAATCTGGCAGCAGAGGAGGGGGAGGGGTGGCCGCTGGCTGCACACCTGTACTCCAAGCGGTAAATTTGCTGCTTGGATTTCTGTGTAGACTCCACACCCCCCCCCCCCGCTTCTTGCCAAAAGCATTTAAAGGCCCCCTTTAAATGCTTTCGGCAAGAAGCGAGGGGGGCCTGTACTCCAAGCGGCAGATTTGCCACTTGGAGTGCAGGTTTGTGTGGCCCCTGCTTCTTGCTCAAATCATTTAAAGGGACTCTTTAAATGCTTTGGGCAAAAAGCAAGCCCCCCCCCCCAACACGTGCCTGAAATCCAAGTGGTGAATTCGCTGCTTCGAGTTCAAGCACCCCCCCCCGCTTCTTGCTCAAAGCATTTAAAAGGTACAGTAACAACTCCAAAGTCCCCCGCTGGGGACTAAGAAGAACTTGGCCACCCTATCCCAGACCACCTGCTGGGCAGGGCACCATGGAGTGTCAAGCCCCAGCATCCCACATGGATGGTGAGAGCCAGCTGATAGTCCCCAAGCCTGGCATGCTCCCTTAAGGGAGTCCCTGAAATGAGGGATGCAGTCTTGCTGGCACAGCCTTCCCCCAAATGGATTCATCCAAATGCCCAAATCACCACAAGAGTGGGGGCAAACAGCCCAACTACCACCAAAGCTCCCTTGATTGCAGCCAACAAAGCAACCCATTGCAAACCCCATGCAGCCACATTCTTAAACCCCGCTCAGCTAGGTGGATGTCATCAGTGCTGAAGAAAGCAGCCTGTCTGAAGAAAATGTCCAGGTGCTGAATCAGAAGCCTGCCCACAGACTCGATGACATACCATGCAGCACAGCTGACTCCTCCTGACTAGGTCCACCTTGTCCTGTGAGATGGCACTGAGCCACTCACAATGCTCTAAGAGCTCAGACCACAGCAGCTTCATATTCGGGAGTCTGGAAATGAGAGTCTGTAAGTCTGCAACCATGGTGTTACGCCAAATGCTTTATCTACAGCAGAGGTTAACTATATTTTAACGTGAGTGCTGGCCAACTATACCAAGGTTGTGTCTACCGATAGAGACTCAGTAATGGAGACCACACGGGTGTTTTTCCAAAACAAAATAATCTTTTTACTGAAGGATTTCGAGTTCACGCATACAAAATAATCAGTCTCTCGTTTCACATACACTCAAGATTCCTTTAGGGTTACAGAAAGAAATCAAAATAGATTATCAGTTACTTGGAGGTAGGTAGGTATATTTCGATTTATACTCACCTGTTTCCAGAAGTCTTGTCTGTTGCAATGGAAGAATAGGGGATAAAAGAATTCCTAGGGGTTTTAGCTAACTCACACCTGCTAGAACCTGCTAACAAGATGTGGACCTCATTGGCTGCAGTCCAAGAGATCTTAAAGTAGACAAAGGATCGTGGTATAGGAAGCTGGGCTTAAGAGGTGGTAAAGACGACAGAGGTCGTAGAGAAAGGGTGGCTAGCGAAGACCTAGGGTTTGGGTCTTTACTTTTATAGTGGAACTTCCAGATGGGTGGCACCTTGCTAAGCTGTAGTCCCACCTACTCACAAGTCCATCCCATGAACTACCTGATTGGTGAATGTAGAAAGGGGCTGGTGTTCTATGGGTTGGGCCAATATTTGAAATACTATGTCTCATGGATTACCATTTGGCTAGGTGTGAAGTCGCTTCTTCCTGTTTCTCCTTTGAAATACAAATGAATCTTGGCTTTCCCAGGCCAGTTTGGTACCATCAACAGGAAACTGCTATACAGATGCAGATCAAGTCCATGCTCTACGTGGCATCTCATCTTTGCGGTAATGGGGAATCTTCTTCTCTGGGTTGTCGTTTTCTGCTAACAATGGCTAACATGTGCTTCTCCTTCCCATGATGCACTCTGAGCTGACTGTGTGCAAGCTACATTAACATAAAATGCAGGCAAGTGTTCCTATGTGAATTCTGTCTCACAGTAGGTAATTCAAACAGCTTTCTCTAGGCTCCTGGAATACAAGTGTGTGCACAGTCCATTTGTTGTATGTGTGTAGCAGATATAAATTCATAAATGAGTCCATTTCTCAACAATTTAGTTGATGATGTCAGCTTCCCTCTGGTCTAGAAGATAACTTTTATCTCACCTGGGTGCAAAACTATAGGCTGCAAATGGACATTCAAAATCTCTCCTTATATATAAAGCTGTTTTGGTCATGGACTATCTCCAGAACATTCGACACACTCCCGAATCAGTTGGCCCTCTAATGTGTCACTCACACGGGGCCTCCATCCATCGGTTGCTGCGTTGCCTGTGTTGGCTGAGTCCCGGCCACAGAAGCAGCACACAGCAAAAATCAACTCAGATGAGAACTTCCCTTCGGGAGAGAGGATGGGTCACTCAGCTGGGGCCCTGGCTTCTAGCCTCCTTCTCCCCTGACGGCTCTTTGCACCTCCACACCTGTAGGGATTAGAACTTACAGATCTCAGGCTTTCATTAATGCGACCAAGCTATAAGTTTTCACAGGTTGGTTGCAGTCTGTTTGGGCTGAGCGTTAATTAAAAACACCTGGTGGCCTTGACCAGTGGCTTGAGATGCCTTTATCTGGCTGCCAGGGGGACCTAACGGGGCAGTAGTCACACAGGAAACAAACAGAGGCTGAGGCCTCCGGGACTTCAAGCTGATATGCTGCGGACTATGCCCGTGGGACTCTCTTTCTTAAGCCTTCGGGTGAGAAAGCCAGGTCGTAAGATTACCCCAGTGAAGGAAGCCACTAAGGAGTTAATGCTTCAGGCTCAGTCTCTGCCCAGTGCAAGTATAGTGTTGGTTTTTTTTTTGCCATTGCTGTAATTTGTGAGTGGTTTCTGCCAAGCAAACACTCTTTGTTATTTGAAGGATTCAAATAAATGCAGAGGTATTTTTTAACCTACCATGCTGGGAGTGTCTGCTGAGTGTTTGCCTGCATCCTCGAGAGGAACCCAGGTGTAAAAGAACCTCAGCAAAGGACCAGGACCCAGTGAGAACCCCAAGGCCTCAGGTGGCTGTGAGCTCAGCACCGGAGAACGGGAGAGTGTTCGTCCTTCATCCAGACAACGCCGCTCGGGACCGCCTTGAGTGGCTGCTTCTCTGGCCTCCATAGCCTCTGCCACTCCTGGGGGTGGGCCCGTCTTCCCTGCCCTCTTCCCACCACTGCCCCATCACCATATGACAGAATTGCGGGCTTCATTTCCCTTTTTTGCCCATCATTTCCCCTGCTCCACTGCCGACGGCCTCTCTGCCGCCTCACCCGACCCTGCACTCCTCCGGGTCTCAGCGGCTCCAGGTGGGTAAGGGGCTGCGGGGCGCGTCTGCTGATGGTGGGGGGGTGCAATTGGCTTTCTGTCCCACCGGGACACAGCCATGTCGCTATTAGCAACTCCCCCCCAGGTCGTTCCCACTTGCCTGCCAGCCAGTGGGCAGACTAAATGGGAGCCGCCTCCATAGAGGACAAGGCAGCCAAGGAGGAGGGCGACGCCAACATCCACAAGCTGCACAGGCCTGAGCACTGGGGAGGAGGGATGCTGACCTGCAACTTTTTTCTAGAGCTCGTTGTCTTCCTTCCCACAATGGGCCTTGATCCTAGTTAAATATAGTGCAGAAGGGGAAATTGAAAGGTATAAGGCAAGACTTTGTGCAGAAGGATATTCCCAAAAATATGGTGAGGATTATGATGAGACATTTGATCCACTAGTAAAGTATCTCACTATAAGAACTTTGCTGAGCATAGCAGCTGAAAAGGGAATGAGAGGCAAAGCAGATTCATGTTTGTATACCAGAAAGCAAGATAACCAATGGACATACATCCTGATTTATGTGGATAACATAATACTTTGTTTTGAACAAAAAGGGGGATGTGATAGGATAATATAGCAGTTGAATCAAAATTTTGAAGTGAAACAACTGGGAGACATTACATATCATCTGGGCATTCAGATAGAAAGAGAAATTGATGGGGCCTATCTCCTTAGTCCTTAGTCAGAAACAAAAACAAGCTGGAGTATTTTGGAATGAAAGAAGCAAAAGAGGAGAAAACACCCATGGAAGTAGGACACCTGAAAAATGACAGCAGTCAAGAATCATTGTCAAATAATAATCAATATCATGAGGCAATCAGAAAACTATTTTACCTAGCCACAGTGTCTAGGCTGGTGTGATGCTCAGTTGTAATTGCACCTTGCTCTTTATTACTGTTAAGAGAAAGATAATAGCCCTATGTGCTGGATAATTAGACAAACTGTTAACAGGTGATGTTTGGCAAGGTTGAAGCCTTTGTAGGTTGGCTGGAAAAGGTCATGTTTATTAAATTGTTAGCTCATTAGTGTGGAGATAGTGGATAAAATTGGTAGGTAGAAGGCTGGGTTTTTTATCTCCATCTCTCCCAATGATGGAGGATTCGCCCGTGGCTGAACCAGACTTCCAGGAGGAGAAACTGACGTGAGGCCTGCAAGATTGAAAGTTTTATTTCCCTCCTGTCTCAGAAACTCTGCCTGGAGCAAGAATCTGTTTTTAAAGACAAAGTGAGATAATTTAAGTAGCTGGGTTCTTTTTAAAGTTTTTTGTTTTGGACTCTTGAAGGTATTGATATTTCTTCTATTGTAAAATAAATTGGGTGGTTTTTTTTTAAAGATACTGCTTTCTGAATAGGAAAGTTTCTGCACCTAGACTGGAACACAGTGAAAAGAGTGATGTGGTATCTGTAGGGAACAAGCCAGTTGAAGCTGTGACGACCAGCAACTGCAGATCCAAAACTGAAAGCATAGGTGGACGCTGATTGGGCTGGGGATACCAATGATCAGAAGTCCACCAGTGGATATCTGTTTCAGTATGGAGAAGGGACCATTAGCTGGACAAGTCAAATATGGACAATTGTAACACTTTCTTCAACAGAAGCAGTATATGTTGCAGCTGCACAATCATGCCAAGAGGCAATCTGGATTTGCCAGTTAATTTTAGATTTAGGACTGGATAGACCTGAACCAATAACAATCTTTGAGGACAATCAAGGGTGTATATAACTGTTACAGACTGAAAAGGTCAACCCATAAACATACTGATGCTAAATATCACCTTATGAAAGCTATGCCGAATCAAGGACTAATTAACATGCAGTATTTAACAACCAAAGAAATGACTGCTGATGCTCAAACCATTGCCTGGAGACCACTGTTAGACTCTTCTAGCAAAATCAAACACATGTTGTCGAGAAGGGGTGTTGGAGAAGCAACAGCCTGCTAAGAGTCTAGTTGTCTAGTTACTATAAATACGGCTGAAAGAATGGTTTATTTATTTATTTTATTTATTTTTAGACTTATATCCCACCCTTCCCCAAGGGCTCAGGGTGGCTAACAGACGAGGCATACTGCCAAAGTTAAAACAAATGAAAACAGAATACAAATACAGTACAATACAATAAAATATCAGTGCTCTAGATGTCATATCATTAATCATTAGTCACAAGATGGGGTTCTAGTAATGCAGACCCAGATCAATATTCCAGAATACGTTCCAGCAGTCCTGCCTTCCCTTCTTCATCCAGGGTCATCACACATCCAAATGGTACCCACCCCGATGGTGGTGGAGGTGCAATGATGGGAAAATGGCAGTGGCGGCAGCTCCTACTCAAAAGCATGGCGGAAGAGCTCCATCTTACAAGCCCTGCGGAACTGCACAAGGTCCTGCAGGGCCCGGATCTCCTCTGGGAGCTCATTCCACCAGGTAGGAGCCGCCACCGAAAACGCCCTGGCCCTGGTAGCAGCAAATTTGATATCCTTGGGGCCTGGAGTTACCAGGCGATGATGACTCCCCAACCGTA
Source organism: Gekko japonicus (assembly GCF_001447785.1). Lineage (NCBI taxonomy): Eukaryota > Metazoa > Chordata > Lepidosauria > Squamata > Gekkonidae > Gekko > Gekko japonicus. The sequence goes on from NW_015167634.1 coordinate 36,383, forward strand.
GTGCCCTTGGGGGAACATATGGGGAAAGGCGGTCCCTTAGGTAAGTCGGACCCTGACCATGTAGGGCTTTAAAGGTAAGAACCAGCACTTTGAAGCGAATTCGGTACGCTATTGGCAGCCAGTGCAGCGCTTTCAGCACAGGCCGGATATGATCCCGCCTAAAGAGACCCATCAACAGCCTGGCTGCAGTATTCTGCACAAACTGCAGCTTCTGGATTTGCAACAAAGGCAGCCCCATGTAGAGAGTGTTACAGTAGTCTAGCCTCGAGGTGACTGTCGCATGGATCACTGTGGCCAGGTCATCATGGTCGAGGAAGGGGACCAACTGCCGCACCAACCGAAGATGGTAGAAGGCCGACTTGGCAGTGGCTGCCACCTGGGCCTCCATCATTAAAGAGGAGTCCAGGAGCACACCCAAACTTCTAACCTCCGATGCTGGCACCAAAGGCGCCCCATCGAAGGCCGGGAGAGGGAGCCCCAACCCCGAACCGATCCAACTCAGGCCCAGGACCTCCGTCTTTGCTGGGTTTAGTTTCAATCGACTCAGTCTGAGCCAGCCAGCCACAGCCTGTAACACCCGATGGAGGTCATCTGGGCCGGAGTCCAACTGGCTGCCCACCATCAGATAGAGCTGAGTGTCATCTGCATATTGATGACACCCAAGCCCACAGCTTTGGGCAATCTGGGCAAGGGGGTGCATGTAGATATTAAACAACATTGGGGACAGCACCGCCCCTTGAGGCACCCCACACTCAAGAGGATGTCTCCGGGACCGCTGATCCCCGATCGCCACCCTTTGTCCTCGACCTTGGAGAAAAGAGGCAAACCATTGAAGGGCAAGCCCCTGGATCCCCACATTGGTGAGGAGGTGGGCCAGCAACTGGTGGTCAACCGTGTCAAATGCGGCCAACAGATCTAACAACAACAGTGCCGCCACACCACCTCAATCCAGATGCCTACGGAGGTCGTCAGTCAGGGTGACCAGCCCCGTCTCCATCCCATGACCTGGCCAGCTGTAGAAGTTCTTTCTTTCTTTCTTTCTTTCTTTCTTTCTTTCTTTCTTTCTTTCTTTCTTTCTTTCTTTCTTTCTTTCTTTCTTTCTT
>NW_015167634.1:37652-55083 GCF_001447785.1 Gekko japonicus
AGTGAACGTACCTCAATCAGATCGAGGACGTTTTCAGCAAAGGCCACCTTAGGAGTACCATAATTAAGTTAATAACAAAGTACCTACCTATATAGTTTAAGTTTAAAAAATTTGGCTCTCCAAAGAAATGTCGGTCATAGTACTGTTGATATTTGGGTCCGTTGACTAATGAGATTGGATTCATACCTTGTTCTTCACTACCAAGAGGAATCTCAGATTGCCTGACAAGTTTCTAATGGACCTGAAACCCTCAGAAGCTGACACTGTGCTGGTTACACTGACATCTAAGTTACCACTCAACTAAGCCCGGGGTTACAGGTTGTTGTGTTGTGCAGTTAAAAAGAAGAAGTTAAAAAAAGAAGTTAAAAAGAAGAAGAGATTGGATTCAGCTGACATTTAACTTACCACTCTGGCCAGGCGGGGGTTAGTATGGGCTAGCCCAGAGTAACCCCCTGGGGTTACTCTGGCGTGGCCTGGCAGAGGTTTGTCTGGGAGGGGTTAATCTGGACTAACCCCCGGGGTTACTCTGGCCTGGCCCGGCAGGGGTTACTCTGGCTGGGGGGGGTGAATCTGGCCTGTTACAGCTGGCCAGATTAACCTGGGGTTACTCTAGGCTAGGCCAGAATAACCCCCCAATAACCCCTTCGGGGTTATTCTAGGCTAGGCCAGAGTAACCCCGGGGTTACTCTGGCCGGGGGGTTAATCCGGCCTGTTACACCGGTTCTCCCATACTAGAGTCCGCGCACTTGACCACTACACCAAACTGGCTCTCCAGTTTCAGGGCAAATTGGACACCGGTCAATAGTTAGCCAATTTGGCTGGGTCCAAAGATGGTTTTTTCAAGAGAGGGCAGACCATCGCCTCCTTGAGTGCCCCAGGGAACCGTCCCTCCAAGTGGTTTAATCAACTTGTACCCTGGGAGGAGCTGTGGTGTGTTCTCCAGGGTTTAGGGTTTATTGAATGTTTTCTCTTGCAGTTCAGCCTGCCTCTTGTTGTTTCTCTTTCTGCTGTGTGTTACTATGTGTTAGTGTTTGTGCTCAGAAGGCCTCTCTGTTGCATTAATGGCCTGCAGTAAGTTATTGTCTTTTTGCAAAATTCTGTTGCAGTAAATTGACTGAAAGCAAACTCCAAAGCATGGATTGGATTATTTCCTGAACTCTGCCAACAACCCATCCCTACTACTAACATTTTTTTAAAAAAAGAACTCAATTAGCAGTGCAGGCCGGAAAAAGAAGCCACCCCTTCACTGAGTCATTCAAAGTCCTTTTACTGCATGGTCTCCCTTATATGCATAATCCTAGGAATAACAAACTCCTTCAGCATCTCCATTCTCAGCCTAGGTTCAACTTATTGATATGGTCTAACCATACAACTATTACTGACATCCTTTTTTTTTTATACCATGCCAGGAATCAACCTTCACTCCCAAATATTTCTCCACAGCTCCTGAATCCATCATAGGAAGATTGTTCCCTGTTTATTTTCCAAGCTTCACAATTGTTCATGGTAAACAACTCCCACATAGGATAATATAGAAGCCACTGAGAATCCAGGTAAATTACAAAACACCTTCCCATCAACAAATTCTCATCCATTGTCTCCCGTTCACAGCTCAGAATAGCTGAATCATCAGCAAAGGCCAACACACTAACCTTGACAGAATCACAGCAACATCCCCCTACTAATTTATCTAATGTGTTTATTAGAGGATCAATGGTGATGTTAAATAAAACCAGAGACAAAGGATTAACTGCTTAACTCCAACCATACATTCTATCTGAGCAGTCACTTCTTCAGCTAACTGAAACTATGTATTTGCTCCACTCATAAAACTTCTAATCAGCCATATCACATGCTCATCTGTGTCTCTCATTTGCAATACCCAAATAATATGATCATGAGCAATGGAGCTGAGGGCCTTAGCAATATCAGTAAAGATAATCTCCTTTCCTAGCTTTCTTTAAAACTTCCCACAAAACCAATAAATTCTCTGAACAATGAGGAGTTGCCAAGCTCCTAGGATTTAAGGGATAGGCTTTGGTGAATCTACCTATAATAATCTTTGAGAACAGCCAAACTGATCATAAATGCCATCGTAGGTGTTCTTGAATTTCTATATTGCTTAAGCACAACTGCCAAGATCTCCAAAACTTCACCTCCAATTATCAGTTTAGTAAAATAGGGGCTGTTGAATCCCCTGAAGCAGGCAAACTGACATAAGTCCATGAACTCTCCTCAAATTTCCCATTCCAATAAAATTTCAAAATCTGTGGTACTTGGCGATGATGTTGCTGAACTCCTTCAAGGACATATGATGCAGCCTTAGAGCAGTTCTTTTAAAACATATTTTGTGCCTTCCTCAGTTTGCCTCTCTTCTTAGCCTGCCTCCTTACCCAATTACTCTGCCTACTTGCCCTCTGCCTCCTACTGCTTCCAGCCTTAGTCACTAAGACTTTATGCTCTGGCAGAAATTGTATTATAGTCTCAACAGTTGGATCTTCCACTACTTTCTGCTCCTCTGGGCTTCCCTGCAATCAAACCAGAATTCTCTGGGTCACTCCAGGCATTGTTGACTCTCTTTTCCTTTCCATAATTTTTCCAAACGTATTCCTCCAAACCCTCCACCAGCTCAGTCATACAAACTGGTGCCAACATTGTCTCAGCTAGAGATGGCTTCATTCCTCTTACACAAAACAGCCTTCCCTGGCATCTCCCTCTCAATCAGCAAACTGATGTTTTTCTCATGCCCCCAGTACTTCCTTTCCAACTTGTCACAACAATCACATACCCATTTTCTTTTAACCACTTCCTCCAAGGGGTTCTTACATTTACTTAAATGTATTGCTGTTCTGTTGGGGTCCACAAAGACTACAAGCAAACTTCATCAAGCTCCTACCACATGCACCTAAGAAGTGTGCTCTTAAGGTATTTGGTTTCCCAAAATGACAACTGCAGACAGAACATGTAGGATCCTACCCTGGCATCCAAACTATATATTCTTGCTTCTCCACCACAACCATTCTCTCTTGCTGCTCATACTCACCTTCCTTATTCTCTTCTACTTCACACGACCAAGACTTTCACCTCTTTCCTCCTGTTTTCATCCTCCTCAGGCACCTCAGTAGCATCCTCAGATTTCTCAGTCTTCATACTGTCCTTCACCTTCTCACACACATTTCCTGTGGGCTCATCATGGAGAAACTGCATCCTGTCACATCTAAAATACATTGGGAGGGGGCAACAACCTCAGCCCCACATCACAATTTATCTTTGTCTCTTGTGGATCAGTACCCCATACCCCAACAAACTTTGTCCATGGCTAACTTAGGTAATACAGACCATTTCTGTCTTCACTGTGATCCCAACATAGAGGGAGTGAACATCCTTGGATGGCACATAAGGACATTGCAGTTTGCATAAATTGAAAACCAACTTGTCCTACAGTACAGAAAATAGCACTGGGTTAGGGTGGGTAGAGGAAACAACAATTAGCCATAAAGATGCCTCAGTTAACAGGGGGTGGAATCCAAATTATATGCTACCCTGCAAAAGTCATAGTTACTCCTGCCAATCCCAACAACTGCTAATCCCAACAACTGCCAATCCCCACTACTCAAGAACATTTCCCCACACCATCCCTTTCCCTAGCATCACAAATGACCCCCCTTATAGAGATTCCCACCAATAAAGCGTTACTATAGATCAGTCCATCAACATCCCCATGACAAAAACATCCCTCATAAACTAAGATACCATGCAATTTTCCTCCATCCCACCCCTTTACCAGGAAGTGAGTCCAGCGCACTGGTATGAACTCCTGGTTATTCATTCACTGCCCGGCACTTCCCACATGGTTGTGTGTTCCCTAGTCAAAACTCCAACTTTGGGGAATGAATGTAAGCCCCACTTTAAGGGTGGGTGGGTGGGTGGAAACATGCCAGTGACAATGCCTTAAGCACAACAAACGATATTAAACAAAGATATACCACATTACAGGATGATTGATATTGTATGGTGTTGTATGGTGCGGCTGACGGACTACCTAGAAACAGTTCACAAGACAAAAAAGAAGGAAACAGTTCACAGGTGCTCTAGAAAACTTAATAGTATACATGACATGTATTACTGGGAAGCAAATACACACACCCAGACATTTTGTTTCAAAATTTCATTATCACCGTTTCAATTAAAAATCAATATCTCTATATTGTAACATTCATTTCCATAAAACATCTCTAAAATAAAGTGCACTCTTTATAGCTGATACTTAAACAGTTGCTAATTGAGTGCACAGAATCTAGAACAATGACCATTGCACAAAGCTACTGGGTAACGTAATAATTAGTTTCAAGAAGATATGAATCGTGGCCTGATATAAAAAGGCTACTGTCGGAGGAGAGATGACAAAGATAAACACCTCCAGCATCCAGACAGCTGCAAAGTGAGCAGTCACTTGAATCATACCATTGCTTGCCTTCTGAGTCAAGCAGCAAGAAGACGTTCAAAGCAAAGGAATATCTTTCAAGTGGGACTGCTCCTACAGGTTCATCTGTTTCAAAAGCTGTGGAAAGGAGGCGTTGGACACTGGATAGTGGTTTAATTTGTTGTGGTGAGATACCAAAATCCTATTTCAGCTTGAACTGTTATTGAATTTTATTATAAAGAAATAGAAGGATATAATTTAAGCACTTAGCTTTTTAAAAATTTCATCTCATAATGTTCCTCTTAGAGCAAAACTAGACAGCTTGCAAGTACTATTATAGAAACATTTCTTTAGCGTTATTAAACTATGTTAAGATTAGCAGCTACGGTAAGTTTATTGGGCATCTGGTCTACCAAGAAAAGTGTTGGAATGGTGCCCCAATTTGTAGATTCCAGAAGTGGTTTGTTTCTTCATGTGGTTTCCTGTTTAATTGTATATGGTTGTGTGCAGAAAAGTGCATGGTCCTACACATGTATTCTGTAGATGTTTTTGTGATCATGGGTGATTGTTGGAACTATTACAGTTGCAAAGATAGAGACAAAATGAATGATTACACCAGAGTTGGACAGCTTTTTCCAGTCAACCTGTGAAGATGTTAGTGTTTTGGCAAAGAAAATGGTGGTGAGGGGGGAGGAGAAGATGTGGGCTATACTTGGAACAGGCACTCTTGGAGTAAGCGAAGTCTCAGTGGCGGTCAGCATCTTTGGGATCCACCTTGGACTTGGCTCGTAGCTGTGCATAACTGGGGAGCAATGGCAGACATAAGCAATGCCTGTTGCCTTTTCTTGAACCACTGGGCCCAGCAGTGCTGCTATTGCCTTGGTTACTGTCCCTGTGTAGCAAGCAATATTTACTTATACCTCACTTCTATATATATAAAGAAAGTCCCGTCACCGTAAAATCAATGCCCAGGCCAAACCGCTGGACCTAGAGACACCAAATTCGGGGAGAGTGCTCCTACTGTGGTGTAGGAGCTCACTAAGAAGGGATTTTTAGAAATTTGACCCCTAAGTGGTGGTGGGGGGGAATGTGCTCCCCCATTGATTCCTATGTGGCTGCCAGGCAGTTCCATCAATATATATAAAAGAAAGTCCCCTCACCATAAAATCAACGCCCAGGTGAAACCGCTGGACCTAGAGACACCAAATTTTGGGAGAGTGTTCCTACCGTGGTGGAGGTGCTCGCTAAGAAGGGATTTTTAGAAATTCGACCCCCTAAGTGGGTCAAAAGGGTGGAAATGTGCTCCCCCCATTGATTCCTATGTGGCTGCCAGTCAGCTGCCTCTCTGCACCCCCACTCTCTGATTGGTCAGCTGCAGAGCTCAAGGATCTGAGGTTAAAAAAACACAACAGTTCCAGGGGACTGCACAGAGTTAATGACAGTTGAAAAACACGGGACAGGCAACTGCCTGTCAGGTGTAGGAGAGGAAGTGGGATGCTTACAGCCACTGGGGAGGTTTGCTCAGCCTCCCCAATGCCTTTAAATACAATCCCCCCCAACACCAGACAGGCCGGCGTCTGTCATGTGTAGGAGCAGAGCCAGGGTATGAATGTTTATGGGGAGATAGTAAAGGACATTTCTAGGAGACATTTCTGTGTGTGCCTCCCTCATGAACCTGAGGAAATGTCCACCATATCACCACTTCCTCACACCAACTCCCCCTTACACCTCTCACCTCTTACTACCCCCAAGAAAGCTCCTGGCAGACGTTGATCCAGATACACCAATGCTACAAGGAGGAGGCAACTTAGGAATGCAGCAAAGACATTTGCACATAGTACTCCTGCAGTGCACTGAGCTGCACAGGCCAAGTACCAGCAAGATCACCCTGAGGTGCTCAGAACAACACAGTCTCCATATGAGCAAAACAATCCAGGTACACAAGTAGAGTGACCACCACTTTCGTGGAAGGGAGCAGGAGTTGACTTAACAGATGACTGCTTCTTAAATGGACAGTCCTATGTGGCCTGCTCCAGAGTGAGCTCATGAAGCAGCCTGGTGATCCTAGCACCTGAGAGCAGAACCACCAGTGTGGTCTAGAAAGAGGTCCTTCAGTAAAGAAAAAAAAAGTACGCATGTCTCACTTAATTTCTTACACTACAGTCTTCTCTGTTAGAATTCCTACAACAGATGTCACATTTCAAATTTCACATCATCAGTATTATAACTGGATTTATGGAACTTAAATACCGTAGCGAAGGACGGGTAGCAGGCTAGTTACTATATATTTGAGAGTTCTGTAATTTACTTAATTCCAACCAGCTGTTTATCAATAATAGCCCCCAATTTTCTTGTACCAATTTTCCATGGAAGTCCTGAAACTGCACCGTAAACTTGCCCCAGCCCCGCACTGCCACAGGGTTCTTGTTAAAGTCTCGTAACTTAAACCCCTGTGGCTTCCGCAGAGGGGGTCCCCCCCCCGTGGGCAGAGCGAGCACAGCGTTTCCTCTGAAATTATGGAGTAGTTAGAGCCAGTGTCTAGTTCCATGCTGCAGGGGGACCCCTCTATTAGCACAGTCACATGCACTTTATTAGGGCTATCGGGGGGCAAGTTATATACCTGGTGCGGCTGGTGGTGGGCAGAGAGGGTATGGAGGTAGGTTGGTTGATCTGCTGCTGTCTGGTGGGCTGAAGTCTTCTGGGGCTGTCATCGGGCACGGCAGACCCGTGTCAGATGGCCTGGCTTGTTGCAGGAGTGGCAGACTGCGTCCCTGAAGCAGCAAACTCAGCATTCGTGCGCTTCTCCACAGCTGGTGCATTGGGACGATGCAGAGGGGGCTTTGGGCGATGGTGCTCCTCCAGGGAAAGGCTGCTGGGAGGGACGATGGTGTACCTGGAGCACTTCCTCATTCTCGGAGTCGTCCGACTTGAGCGTTGCTTGCGTGCGATGGAGTGCCCACATGCGGCGGTTTTGGTGCGCCTTCTCGTAGGCCACGGACTCCCTGAGCACCTTATCTAGGGTCAGGTCATCCTGGCTAACCAGTATCCGGCGGAGTTTGGGTTCCTGGAGACCCAAAAGGAACTGGTTCAGCAAGATGTCCTCCAGGTAGGGGAAGGAACACCTGGTGGCCGCCTGCCGGAGCCTGGCCAAGAACTTGGAGGCCGGCTCATCCAGCCCCTGGACCCGCACAAAAAAGTCCATGTGCTTGGCAAACTTTGTGGGCTTTGGTGAAAGGTGGTTGTTCAGCGCTTTCACCAGCACAACATAGGACTCGTCCTTGTTCTGCTTTGGCGCAATGAGGTCCTTAAGCAGCAAGACGGTGTCTATGCCACAGGACCAGAGGAGATGGGCTTTTTTCTTACCCGGGTCTACGATGTCGTGGCAGTCGAAGTAGCTCTCCAGGATCTCGAGCCAGGTCTCCCACTGTGCGGGACGGGAGATGTCGAAAGCGGCGATGCTTTCCTGGGAAGTAGCCATCATACTGCTTACACGTGGTGAGGGAAGCTCGGGAACAGCGGCAGTGGTGGTGGCGGCTGGAGGGAGGTGGGAAGTGCTGCTGCTCTCGGGGTCAACATGGCGAGGTACGGAGCAAGGAGCGGAGCGCTGAGTGGCGACCGGAGAACCAGGGTGCGAAGTGGAGCGGCTTGCGGCGGTCTCGGCATTGGGGCTCGATCCGGTTCTCAAATCTTCGTCCGGGTCGTTGTTCATGGGAGTTAGAATCCCACCTTCATCGCCAGTGAAAAGTACTGAGACTTACTAGTGATTTCAGCTCTCATACTTTACTTCAGCTCAGAACAAGACGAGAGTACCCAGCTCGCATGCTGGTTTATATGTGCACAAACCCCGCTCCCCAAACACACCCACACACAAGTGATTGGCTATTTACAGTGGCCAAGAGTCCTATAGGCTCTCAGCCAGGAGCCTAGCCTGCCGATAGGTGCCGGCTAGGATCCGCTTGTCCCATTGTTACTGAGAGCGAAGCTCAGTCGCTTCGCCTGACCACGTGGCAAAATGGCCGTGCACATGGTCTGCGATGGATACATTACATACCTATTGCTGACAAATCACTGTCTTTATTCATTTATTTATTTGGAGAAGTTTGAAGTATTATGGGGTTGGAACCAATAATCTTTTTGACCAGTGAAAAAGGAGACAAGGATCCCTTTTGGCCACAAAGAGGCTGTGTGGGAATAATGGGATCTGCATCGATAAAAGGCATGCGGAAAGGGGTCTATAATAAGTAGGGAAGTTAGATGTTGTTGGGTGGAAAAGCTGGCTGGATCCAGGCCCACCTATCCAGATGATAAGAGCCAAGCCCTTATGCAGGTTTCTCAAGAGACATGTGAGGTGGTTTGGTACTCCCATCACTTTAAGGCCCTGCCATAGTTTGTTGTGATCCACACAGTCAAAGGCTTTAGCATAGTCAATGAAGCAGAAGTAGGTGTTTTTCTGGTACTCTCTTGCTTTCTCCATAATCCAGCGAATGTTGGCAATTTGATCTCTAGTTCCTCTACCTCTTCGAAACCCAGCTTGTACTTCTGGCAGTTCCCTATCCACGTACTGTTGAAGCCTAGCTTGTAGGATCTTGAGCATGACCTTGCTAGCGTGTGATATGAGTGCAATTGTGCGATAGTTTGAACATTCCTTGGCATTGCCCTTCTTTGGGATTGGAATGTATACTGACCTTTTCCAATCCTGTGGCCACTGTTGCGTTATCCAAATTTGCTGGCAAATGGAGTGCAGAACTTTAACAGCATCATCTTCTAAGACTTTGAATAGCTCAACTGGAATACCATCACCTCCACTAGCTTTGTTGTTAGCAATGCTTTCTAAGGCCCATTTAACTTCACATTCCAGGATGTCTGGCTCGAGGTCAGTGATTATACCGTCGTGGTTGTCAAGGACATCGAGGTCTTTCTTGTATAGTTCTTCTGTGTATTCTTGCCATCTTTTCCTAATCTCTTCTGCTTCTGTTAGGTCCCTACCGTTTTTGTCCTTTATCATGGCCAGCTTTGCATGGAACGCTCCCTTGATTTCTCCAACTTTCTTGAAGAGATCTCTAGTCCTTCCCATTCTATTGTTTTCCTCTATTACTTTGCACTGTTCATTCAGGAAGGCCTCCTTATCTCTCCTTGCTGTTCTCTGGAAATCTGCGTTCAGTTGGGTAAATCTTTCCTTTTCGCCTTTGCCTTTCGCTTTCCTTCTTTCCTCTGCTATTTGTAAAGCCTCATCAGAAAGCCACTTTGCTTTCTTACATTTCTTTTTCTTTGGGATGGTGGTGATTGCTGCCTCCTGTACAATGTCACGAACCTCCGTCCATAGTTCTTCAGGCACTCTATCTATCAAATCCAGACCCTTGAATCTATTCTTCACCTCTACTGTATATTCATCAGGGATGCGATCTAGGTCAAACCTGAATGGCCTCGTGGTTTTCCCAATTTTCTTCAGTTTAAGTCTGAATTTTGCAATGAGTAGCTCATGATCTGAACCACAGTCAGCTCCAGGTCTTGTTTTTACTGACTGGATAGAGCTTCTCCATCTTTGACTGCAAATTATATAGTCAATCTGATTTCGGTGTTGCCCATCTGGTGATGTCCATGTGTAGAGTCGCCTCTTAGGTTGTTGGAAAAGGGTGTTCGCTATGACCAGTGTGTTCTCTTGACAAAACTCTGTTAACCTTTGCCCTGCTTCATTTTGCTTTCCAAGGCCAAACTTGTCTGTTATTCCAGTTACCTTTTCACTTCCTACTTTAGCATTCCAGTCCCCTATGATGATGAGGACATCATTTTTTGGTGTTAGTTCTAGGAGGTGTTGTAGGTCTTCATAGAACCGGTCCACTTCAGCCTCTTCTGCATCAGTGGTTGGGGCATAGACTTGGATTACTGTGATGTTGAATGGTTTGCCTTGGAATCGGACAGAAATCATTCTGTCATTTTTGAGATTGTATCCCAGTACTGCCTTTTGCACTCTCTTGTTGACTATAAAGGCCACACCATTTTTTCTACGAGATTCCTGGCCACAGTAGTAGATATAATGGTCTTCTGAGTTAAATTCGCCCATTCCTGTCCACTTTAGTTCACTGATTCCTAGGATATCGATGTTCAGTCTTGCCATCTCATTTTTGACCACGTCAAGCTTACCTTGATTCATAGATCTTACATTCCAGGTTCCTATGTAGTATTGTTCTTTGCAGCATTGGACTTTCCTTTCACCATCAGACACATCCACAACTGAGCGTCCTTTCGGCTTTGGCCCAGCCGCTTCACTCTTTCTGGGGTTACTTGTACTTGTCCTCTGCTCTTCCTCAGTAGCATATTGGACACCTTCCGACCTGAGGGGCTCATCTTCCGGCGTCATATCTTTTAGCCTTTTGATACTGTCCATGGGGTTTTCTTGGCAAAAATACTGGAGTGGGTTGCCATTTCCTTCTCCAGGTGGATCACGCTTGGTCTGAGTTCTCTGCTGTGGCCTGTCCGTCTTGGGTGGCCCTTCACGGCATAGCCCACAGCTTCATTGAACTGCGCAAGCCCCCTCGCCACGACAAGGCAGTGATCCATGAGGGGCCACAAGTGATGGGCCACTACATAAAAGTGCCTAACATCTGGTGACACTCTGGACAAAACTCTATGGTAGAATTAGCTTCAAACCATAGAGTTTTGCCCCCAAAACAGAGTGTAGCCCCCACGATGTCACCAATATGTGTATGTCACTTTCGGGTGATGTAGGCACGTCACTGACATCCCTGACGTGTACGTCACCTGGAGGGGGCATAGGAACGTCACGCTTCTTCCCTCCCCTCTCTTCGAGCCTCCTTGTAAGTCCACCGCCGGCTTGTGGGCCAGACTTGGCAACCCTACTTTTCTCGTAGGGCTTGGTCCCCAGGCCCCTGATCATCCTTGATCCCGGTCAAACGAGCGGGATGATCCACTGCCAAAAGGAGGCAAATTAGAGCCGGAGCAAAAAGAACCGCGGGAGTGCAATCTGACGTGCCCCCACGGCTCTATGCTCTGGCAGCTGATCAAATGTTGTGCAGCAAACCGGCAGTAGCACAGTTGTGCGCATGCGTGGGATGGGGAACGGCGCTGGCTGCGACGGGCTACCAGCGCTTCCCCGACCAGACGCCTGGAGTTGCCGCACATCATCCGGAAGGTAGTGCTCTGTTGCTAGTACCTTTTAAATGTGCATTTTCGGGCCGAAGGGACGGATCGGGGATGGGTGCGTGATGCTTCCCAGATGTTGCGGTGTGCTTGATGCGCCCCCGATCTGTCCCTCTTGCGGGGTGTGCCCTGTCCGTCTTGGGTGGCCCTCCACGGCATAGCCCACAGCTTCATTGAACCACGCAAGCCCCCTCGCCACGACAAGGCAGTGATCCATGAGGGGGAAGCTATATGTTACAATGTATGCAACTCCACTATGGACACTTGCAGCCATATTGCAGCTCAAATTCCCATTTAAAAGTGCTGGGGGTACTGATTCAAGTTGGGCTCACACTGTAGCAGGAGAACGGGCTGATGCTTTTTCCTTATGCCATTTTCCTGAAACAAAACTGCATGCAAGATGTTGTATGACCTGTTGGGGGAGCACCACATGTACTGAATGCTTGGAAATAATACCCCTACCACCCTTTTGCATCAGGAAACAGAACAGGGGGCATAAGCCTCTGTTCCCCATGCCACAGTCGCAGTCTGAATCAGGCCCTTGCAGCACTTTTACATGGAGTCTCACCAGAACTCGCAGCTGCAATATATCCCTGTGGGGGACTCCCATACACTGTAACATGTAGTTTAGCACTAAGTGTCACTGAGCATGCCACAAGTCTGTTGTTGTACATGCATTAAAAATGTCATATTTTAATCTGTGAGGTTGAGGGATATCATTATGCACACATATACACACTGTCCTTCTAGTTTAATTAATCTTATTTTGTTCTTTCAGGTAGGCAACAATTACAAATTCATCCTGTACTTCAGCACTGATCCTTATGATATACCCCACGGATCTAGTTTACACATTTGAAGAATGGACTGGAGCAAAGTTCTTGCAGGAATATTTTCTTTTGGGACTCAGCTGGTTGCTGACAGCATTATTAGCAGTTCCCTTGTGGATTTTCTGCTATGTGTACCTATCCGCTTTCATCGTTCAGATCTTTGACAAGACTTCTCAATTAACAGGAAGTTCATCCAGCAAATTGCAAAGAAAATGCATTTTTCTTTTGGCATGTCTTTGGGACATCTTTGGGAAAATATGGCATGGTAAGCAAGGTTTTATTTTACAATTTGTTGTTAGGTTTGCAACCAGGTGTTCTCTGAAACCAGCTGGAATGGCAAAAACGCATGGTTAAATTATACAACACTACATCCACTTCTGTAGTTGGGACGAAGGTTTGTCCACAGAAACTTTTTTTTGCTTGAGATGTCCAATAAAATAATACAAACTGCTGCTATAATGTGGATAGGCTGATTTCTCCCTGTTCCCACTTTCCCTTTATAATTAACACTCAGCAGCTTTCAACATTCCTTTCCTTCTGGAGCATATTCAGTCCTCACTAAATCATTTCTTGCAGGTCACATTTTTCTCCATATCTGGGGAATATTTTGAGAATACAGAGGGCCTTGCCTTGTCTGTGAGTGGTACCACTGTGCTGCTTTTGTTATCCACATAGCAGCCAGCCAAGTAATATTTTCTACATATCTGGGGATTTCCATGAGTATCTGAAGACCCCCTGTCTTGTCTGTGGATGGCTTGGTTTTGTGGTTGCCCTCATTCTTAAAGTGGCCAGCCAATTTATTATTAGATACAATGAAAGTGGGAACCCATAACAAGATGATGTGAGATATTTTGGTCTGTTCCATTACTCCTCCAAATGCAGTCCTTAGATGTTGGTGTTAGCCGAACTGCTTTATCTACAGCAGAGGCAAGACTAAATGTTTGGGGTCCTTTTGCCTGTGTCTACAGAAGTCCAAAACTGACCCAAGGAATTTCCCAGTGGTATTAACGGAGATGATACTAGTACCTTGAAATCAAGTTGTTCTTTTTATTAAGTAATAATATTTGGTTCACATACATACAAAAACAGAATCACATGCACAAATATACAAGTTCCTTTAGAATTACAGATTAGACATCAAAAATAGCTAGTTAGTTACTTAGAAGTAGGGAGGTGCCTGAAACGATTTATGCTCACCTGCTTTAGAAGTCCGGTCGGTTGCAGTGATGATTGGAAAAGGAAGGGAAGGATCCCTAGGGTCTGGCGCTCTTACACATCTCCAAAAGCTGTTGGCTGATGTGGTTGAATTTCTCTGACTGCGCATCTCAGAGAAATTCAGACAAAGAGCTTTTCCTCAAGGAAAGATGGGGGGGGGGTTAGGATGCATGGCCAGCTGGCCAGCGGTTGCAGCGGCTGCAAGAGCAGCTCTCTCTCTCTCTCTCTCTCTCTCTCTCTCTAAGCATGGCTGCAGCTTTCGGCTTTGTTCAGCTATGCCTAGCTCTGCTCAGCTCAGCAGCTCTCAGCTCTTCCCCCTCAAAGCAAGGCTTCTAACTCAGCAGCTGCTGCTTCTTGACTGAAAGCGTGCTTTTTCGTTATATAGTGAAAATCTCCAGGTGGGGGCCTCCTGCCTGCTCGTGATACCACCTGATCTATAGATCCATCCCATGAATTCTCCTTTTTGGCTGCATGTAGCAAGGGGAGGGATATTATGGGTGGTGGCTATATTTGAAATTCTATACTCTGTCTCATGGACACCATTTGACCATGTGGCAATCTCAACTGGAGGACATCTCTTTGTTCTGTTAATGACCTTTGGCTTTACCAGCCTGCCAAGGCATTGTAAACAGGAAACGGCTTATACAAATGTAGATCAGGTGTGACACCCAGTCTCTCAGCAATGGAGAATATTCAACTCAGAGTTGTTTTTCTGTAACAAGGGCCCATCATGTTGGTCTTTTCCCCACAATGCTTTGCTAGCTGTATGTGTGTGTGTGTGTCATTAGCATAAAAAACAGGCAAGTCTCTTCCTATGTGAAATCTCTGTCACACAGCAGGCGCTTCCAAACAGCTTTTCCTTTGCCCATAGGGACCCATAGGCACAGTCCATAAAAGTGTGTGTGTGTGTGTCAGCAAGCACAAATACATAAAAGCAAATATTCAGCTCATCTGCTAACATTGGGGAATTTTTTTCAGCCTCCCCTCCTAGCCAAACCAGCTCTAGGGGTGGGGGTCGATATAAAATTACACAGAGACAGCTTTCCTAAATACAAAGAGGAAAAAAAATATTTGCAGCCGCAAAGGAGAGCTGGGCGGGGAGGCCAAAAGAAATTCCACAACAAAAACACCTTCTCTTAGGGCTGTACTTACAATTTACAAATGCTGGGATTTGAAGATGCCAATTGCTGGTTATCCAGTTCTAGAACAGGGAGCTGTCCTTTTAATCACTTATGTTTGGAAATTCAGTTCCATATGGAAGTTGCTTCAGAGTGCTGATGTTTTAGGGCAACCAAGGAGTTCACTTCTTTCCTGTTCTCCCACGCCAGTACTACATGAAAGCTTATACCCAGAATTAAAGTTTGTTGGTCTTAATGGTACCAGTGGACTCAAACTTTGTTTTAGGTTTAGAAAGTTTTTTTGGAAATTTGTCCCCAGCACCCTGGATGAAGATGGAGTAGGGAATGAGCAAGTTGTTCCTCACGTTTCACTACCGCACAGAAGCACTAGTGGCAAATGTTCCCATAGCCTTTCAAAGCACAAGCTCTGTTTAGGACTGAATGAAAGCACCCAGCAAGCTCCTTTATTCCATTCAGCCTGTCAACTGGCAAAGTAAGAACTGCGCCTTTACAGCCTGCAATCTGCCTGCTTACTGGGAGTTTCCCTGGCTCTTTTAGAAGTGAACAGGGAAAGTCATTTTTTCTGCATACCTAGTTGTTCTTCCAGATATGCAAAATCCTTTGTGGCTAGGTACATTATGCCACCTTCATTAACTACACAGGGGCTGGTGGTTATATTAGCATTAGATATAATGATAAAGGGATTGTTAGGATTTATTCTTGATAAAGCTATGCTAACATATGCTAATTATTTCATTCTTTTCAAGACGCTCATAAATTGACTACTTTATAAGCTGTTCTAATATCTTCCAAGTTATTGAAGTTAGAATGACAGGTTTGTACTTTTTAGCTTTCTTGTTCAGAAGAGAAGGGGTTTGGACTAGATGACCCTCAAGGTACCTTCCAACTCTATGATTCTAGAACATTTGCCTACCTCCAGTCTCATTTTTTCCTCCAGGATTTATCTAAACTGATAAACAGAGATTCTGAGATTGCATCACCAAGCTCCTTTAGTATTCTAGAATGCAATATATCTAGCTCTGAAGATGTGAACTTATTTAAAGAAGCTAGGTATTCCTTGAACAACCCCTTTTCAATCTTAAATTGCAATAATGTCCCCTCATCACTCACACCACTTTTGCAAAATTCAGGTGGGTAGTCATGTTGGTCTGAAGCAGCAGAACAAAGCTTGAGTCCAGTGGCACCTTTAAGACCAACAAAGTTTTATTCAAAGTGTAAGCTTTTGTGTGAAAAGCACACTTCTTCAGACAAATGGAATAAAATATCCTCAAGGGTTACTTACAGGAAAAAGGGAGGGGGGCGTTAGGTGGGACCACTCAGAACCAAGATGCATAGTCAGAGCTAAAATTAGATCAGGTGGGCGGTAAGGTCAATGGATGGCAGCAAATTAGCATGGAAATGCCAGAGTTAACAGAGAGATGTGAGAATGAAGCTAGAGGCCAGAAGTACCCTCAAGCAGCACCACTTTTGCAAGGTTGTTCCCTTTTTGGAAGAAGATGGAGGCAAAACAGTTAAGCAATTCCATTTTCTCTTTGTCACTCATTAACCTTTCATTATATTCACTGAGCCTTCAGTTGCATTTTGTTTTCCTTTGACCATGCATGAAAAAGCCTCTTTTCCCCTCCTTTGGCATCTGTTGCCAGTGTCTGCTCATTTTGGACTTTAGCTTTCCTAACACCATCCTTACAAACCTGGGTTACCCCTTCCAGGCTACCCATCTAGTGATCTATAAATCTTTCCATTTCTTATAATATTTCTTAATGTTCAGCTTTTCACTTTGTTTTTAATACAGCCATGTTGGCTTCTTAGATGTCTCACATTTTTCTTTGTCATTGCTCCTGTTCTCTATTGTATCTTCAGCAACTCCTGCTTTAGGGAACTCCCACCCACTTTGGCTCCTTATCTGTTATGGAATCCTAGCTAGCATTTCTTTAAGACAGCAACTTTGAGGAGTTCAGCTCAGAATCCTACTTAGGTCTGTTCAGTGGGACTTAGGAAAGTGTTTTTGGATTGCACTGTATGTTTATTAAAACCAGATTTTCTAAAGTTTAACACACTTTTTGCAACATGCTTACCTCTAGCTTTCCATTATATCAAGAATTCCATTATTATGTGGCCACTTTCACTTGAAGTTCCCATTATTTTCACTTCATCGACCAAGTCTTCTCTATTCTGAAAGAATAAATTGTCAGCGAGGTGTGTTAAGAATTTAACATTCCATGCTTGACAGAGTTTGTATTCCATCAGACATCAGAGTACTTCAAGTCTCCACGGTTACTAAGTCTTGATTCTGTAGTTTGTTTTGGGGAAAGCATGATCTACGTACTCTCCTTGGTTGGGCAATCTGTAGCAGACTCCAACAACAATACTGTTTCCAAAACACTCAGTCAGCTGGCAACACCCAGAGGCCAATCTCCCCCCCCTCCCAGTCACCATATTCCTCCATCTTTGGGCATGGGTGCATCTCACTCCTGCCTCTCCAGCTGGACAGCTTGGTGATGGGCTTGTAAAAGCCAGGGCTGCCAGCTGAAACGGACTGCTTCCTTCCCCCTCATATCCCTGGAGCTCTTGTGGGTGGGTGGGGGGGCTTCCAGGCAGCCTGCCTGCTTGCTTGACTGCTGTGTCGGATGGTTTTATGGCTCAGGGGAAGGGTTCCAGGAGGGGAG
>NW_015167634.1:55108-85809 GCF_001447785.1 Gekko japonicus
AGCAGGAGGTGGAGCAATAAATAAACTTGAGTATCCAGTACATTTGATTAGCTGCCAACCCCCATTCCCTATGAGTTATATATAAAAAAGCTTTTACTGTGTATATGTGTAGGTCTCACTTTGCACTGAATACCCTCTGTGTGATGAGCAAGGTGCTCAAGTAGCTCATTCCTGTATTCTAACATGTGTGAGATATACACACATGATTTGTGAGAGTGGTGGTCTTTCGTGGCAGAACCTTATAAGAGACATGAAGCTTCTGCTGCTCCTTGTGTCTTACTTTCTCTTCTTTGTAAAATTTTCTACAACAGGTCACATGATTTGACAATATTGTGCCATGCTTCTACATTTCTCTATGGTTCTCTTCCTACCTATAATGTGAGGCAGGAAGTGGGGAGAGCCACAGAACAATGACATTGTCATATGTTGTAGTACACATCGTCAGAGGGCAAAGATACACAGAGTGGCAGCAGTTCCGTGACACTTATAAAATCTAGTTTAACACTCACTAATATTAATGGAACCAAATCTTACAGTTGAATACCCAATTAACATTGGTTTCCATGGGTCTTAACATTCTCTGGTTTGTACCACATAAGTTCAAGTGGAGCAGATGTATGAATAAACTAAACATGTGAAAGAGTCAAGCTGGCTTTGGTAAAAAGCAGTTGTCAGTTGTCGCAACATGGAATAAGTATTTCGCTTAAACATCCTGAGAGCCTTCAGAGAGAACTAGATGATGTTTTGAAATGGAGGGAAAAATTGAATATTGAATATTTTCTTCCTAACTAGTAACTGTAGAAAAGATCTCCCTCAATGCTGAAGGAAAGCACAAACTTGAATATTTGGGGGGTGGGGTGGGGATTGCACATGTACAAATACTCATCCTGTAGTTTAAAAAGCCATGTAAAAATAAAAGTTCACCCACCAAGGGTTCCCAACTAGTTATGATCATAGAGGTAGTACAAGCTTTCTATCACAGTCACCCACACTTCATGATCATTAAGATGCAAGGACAGGGCATATCTATTTGTACAGCTCTGGTCATTCACTTCTGCACAGCCCGTCCTGTTTCCCAACCACTTGTTTCCTCTCCAAGCTCTCCTCCCAATTTAAATCCAGTTTCTCTGTTTACTTCTTGGTGTTCTGTCTTTTGGTATGACAAACATCTTCTCGCTATGCCTTTTCCACACCATGAGCCAAGTAGCGCTATCTTGTATCATCATCTTACGTATTTATATACCACCTTTCTGTTTAATAACAGGTCTGCAGGGCAGCTGATAATAAGTTAAAGTAATACATTATAAAAATAATAAATTATCTCAATAACAAGACTGAAACCTCAAGCAGCCAACCAGCCGTTAGGTGATTGAAACAGATTAAGATTCAAGTATTTTTTTCTAATGCTATCAATCATATTAACAATAGTCACAACAATAGTAGTCCATAGCATATAAAATTATCAGCCTCACACAGGGGGAGTTAGCCCTTCAAATATCTTGGCCCAAGACTGTTTGATGAAGCTTCCCATGATGGGTGCCAATAAGCACTTGCTTTGCATTCAGAATCTGTTATAGCTTCTGGATAAAGGCAGACATATAAAGTGTGCCTCCAACGTAGAGGTAATCAAGGCACAGATGACAGTGGTTATCTCACTTTTCCTAGAGAATGATGCAATTAGCATACCAGTGGAAACTGGTAAAAAGTGTTTCTGGCCACATGCCACCCAACTAACCAGAAACCAACTAAGTCCAGGAACATACCCAAAGTACAAACCCATCCAAAACAGGCCAGACACCTGAATCAGGATTCTTCACCTGGCTTCAGAAATTCCATCTTATATGGATTCTGATTCAGTTTATTACTCAGTCCATCAGTCCATCATTGATCCCAGTTGCCTATTCAGAACTTCCACTGTATCATATCTCTGCTTATGTTAAAATCTGTGGCTCAGTCTTTTTAAAGAAAACAAGAACTTGGAAATTTGAACAATTAACAAATACAACCTGCCCTATCTGGGCAAACTGAGAGGGCAGTGACGACTCAGCTGCAGAGTTTCTTGGATGACACCTCCGCACTAGATCCCTTCCAGTCCGGTTTCTGACCAGGCCATGGGACAGAGACAGTCCTGGTTGCCCTCACAGATGACCTTTGGAGGCACCTGGATTGAGGCAGTAAGGCAGTGTTGTTGTTGTTGTTAGACCTGTCGGCGGCATTCGACACAGTTGACCATCAACTACTGACCCACCGCCTCGCTGCCACTGCCTTGCAGTGGCTTTCCTCATTCCTTCAGGATCGGGGACAAAGGCTGGTATTGGGGGACAAAGGCACCCACTTGTCTGCGGAGTGCCACAAGGGGTAATACTCTCCCTGATGTTATTTAACATCTACATGTGCCCCCTTGCCCAGATTTCCCGGAGGTATGGGTTGGGTTGTCACCAGTATGTGGATGACACCCAGCTCTATCTGTTGTTCGACGGCCAGTCAGACTCTAGTCTCGGAGATCTGGACCTGGCATTGAAAGCCGTGGCTGGTTGGCTTAGACTGAGTCGATTGAAATTGAATCTGATAAAGATGGAGGTCCTGTGCTTGAGTCGGAGTGGGCCAAGGCTAGGGATCCCTCTCCCGGCTTTCGATGAGGCATCATTGGTGCCAGCGCCGGAGGTTAGGTGTTTGGGAGTGCTTCTGGATGCCACCTTGACAATGGAGGCCCAGGTAGCAGCCACTGCAAAGTCTGTCTTTTACCATCTGCGGCTGATTAAGCAGTTGGTTCCCTTCCTTGAACGCAGTGACCTGGCAACAGTGATCCACGCAATGGTCACCTTGAGATTGGATTACTGCAATGCTCTCTACATGGGGCTGCCCTTGTCCCAAATCCGGAAGCTGTAGCTGGTGCAGAATGCAGCAGCGAGGCTGTTGTTGTGTCTCCCTATGCGGGAGCACATCCAGCCTGCCCTAAAAGCACTGCACTGGCTGCCTATAGAATACCAGATTTGGTTCAAGGTGCTGGTTCTTACCTTTAAAACCCTATATGGTCAGAGACTACTTACCTAAGGGACCGCCTTTCCCCACATATTCCCCAGAGAGCACTAAGATCGGGGTCCCAACATCGTTTGGCCCTTCCAGGTCCTAAAGAAACCAGGCTAGCTGTGACGAGGGCCAGGGCCTTTTCTGTGGTGGCCCCATACTGGTGGAATGAGCTCCT
Source organism: Gekko japonicus (assembly GCF_001447785.1). Taxonomy (NCBI): domain Eukaryota; kingdom Metazoa; phylum Chordata; class Lepidosauria; order Squamata; family Gekkonidae; genus Gekko; species Gekko japonicus. The sequence continues at coordinate 58,314 of NW_015167634.1, forward strand.
GGAGGACATCAGGGCCCTGTGGGACCTTTTACAGTTCTGCAGGGCCTGTAAAACGGAGCTCTTCCACCAGGCTTTCGATTAGGGTGCCGCCACTGATGCCATGGCCCTGGCCCCAGTACCAATACTAATACCAATATCAGTGTTAAATTAACATCTAATAGCCTGGCAAGGACCTGGACAATGGTGGTTGTTGCCATCTGGATGCTGGAAGAGCGCTGCCATAGTTTATTACCTGTACTTCTAGCACTTTGAAATTATGATGGTTTTAAGTGTTTTATCTTTTTAAATATTGTGTGTTTTATTGTACTACAAATATGTTGTAAGCCATCCTGAGCTCGCCTTGTTGGGAAGGGCAGGATAAAAATCAAAGGAAATAAATAAATAAATAAATAAATAAAAACAATCCTTTGCTAATTGTACTAGCAGCTGGATCTAAGATGCCAGGTTCTTCCAACTGGAGTTTTCCCGGACAATCCCTGTAGTGCTAAATTTTATGTTCTAGCACACAGAAATAACGGGTTGCTAGATTTCTTTTAGTGAGCCAGGAGGAAAAAAAGTTTCATCTTACTGTGAAATGCAAATAATTTTTTTTCATTGTCACATACGAGGTATTAGACTATTTTATTTTAAATACAAGTCATATATTGGAGATATACGTGGAGCCTCCCAAAGTGTGAATCATCTCAACAACTTCCTCTTCAGCATTAAAGGAAACTGGAGAGGCCATTGCAGAGTACTTATAGACTGATACTGTGAGAGCTCATAAAAATATGGTAAACAGATCACTCATGCTACAACTTGAGGCTATTTTTTTACTGTCTCTATGTGTAGCTTTTTATTTTGTTTGTACGATGGTCATACAGTACACTCATGTGATGTGAGCAATCCCTATATTATGTCTCCCATCACCTCTCTGCTTTCTGAATGATGGAGCCTCATGGGTAATATACCCTGTATCATTAGAAAAATTAGGTTACAGTCCAGCAACACATTAAGAAATCAACAAAATATTCAGAGTGACAAGACCCGAGATCCATGTGGGTGCTGGTGGTGGAAGCCAGCCGTCAGCCTCCAATCTGGGCATACGGCATGAGAAGCTCCACCCCCAAGACCCCATAAGGGAGTTCCCTAAACAGGGGTGGCAAGCACACCAGCACATCTGTTTGATATAGTGGTTAGAAGCACGGACTCTGATCTGGGAGAACTGGGTTTGATTCCCTACTCCTCCACATACAACTGCTGGTGTAACCTTGGGTCAGTCATAAGTTCTTTCAGAGCTGTTCTCTCAAGGGCAATTTTGAGAGCTCTCTCAGCCACACCTACCTCACAGGGTGTCTGTTGTGAGGAGGGGAAGGGAAAGGGATTGTAAGCCGCTCTGAGGCTCCTTCAGGTAGTGAATGGTGGGTTATAAATCCAACCTCCTCCTCTTTCTCTTCCTCTTCTTCTTCTTCTTCTTCTTCTTCTTATTTCCCCCCACAAAGGATCCATCCCAATGCCAAAAACTGCCCAAGCTGTGATGATGAAATAGCATAAAAAAGCAGAATGATACAGGAAAATATGATAAGCGTGATGAACAAACCAGAACAAGCCATCACACTAAAACCACAAAACAGGGAGGGAAGGGTGGGAAAAGCTGAAAACCCAAAGAGAAGGGGAGCCAGATGGCGAGCAGATTTTTTAAGGCTCCCCATGCCCACTCCAGCCATGTTGGCTTATGTAGCAGACCAATCTGCCCAGCTGGCCTCACACCCACAGCCTGTGGGCAGCATGAGGCTGCAAGCCATGATGCTTCCATTGCTTTACTCACCTCCCAGACCACAATGAGGGACCTGATGAGTCAGGGCTCTATTTATATAGATGCATGTAGACCCTAAGGTTGTCATTTAAGTGGTGTCTACCTTATCAGGAACAGAGGATAAATAACACAGTCTTCCAATCTATTTTACTTGGGGGCCTTAAAATTTACTATAGTTAAGTACAGTGGTGAGCACATTGTAAGAGCACGAGTGTAATATGAGTACTGAGGGTTATATCTATCAGCATTATAGAGGCACCTTTTTGGATCAATGGCAGTTTTACAAGAAGTCTTCAAAGACAGGCCCATGAAGAGTGTGCTACAGCAGACTAATTCTGAAGTGACTAAGCCATGAATGACTTTCTCTTCAGGCAGTTGGTGAGCTAAATGAAGGTTGACTCTAAATGCACTGTGTGCCACAGATTCCATGAGCAACCAAAAGGTGGAGCAAGCAGAATCCCCATGCTTGAGGAACGTCTTCATCAGGAGAGCTATGCCATTTAAAACAAGTAGTAAATCATTGTCTAGTTTTTTAAAAACCCCAGTAACATCTCCGTTGTGTTCAGATTCAGCTATAGTTTGTTAACCTCATCCAAACTCTTATCGTTTCCAGGCAATAATTCAGCACATCCACTGCCCCATCTTATTTGGTATATGGGGTTAAGTGCATGGACTCTAATCTGGGAGAACCGGGTTTGATTCGCCACCCCTCCACTTGCATCTGGCTGGATGAACTTGGGCAAGCCATGGTTCTGTCAGAGCTATTCTCTCAAGGACAGTTCTGGAAAGAGCTCTCTCAGCCCCACCTACCTCACAGGGTGTCTGTTGTGGGGAGGGGAAGGGAAAGGAGTTTGTAAACTGCTCTGAGACTCCTTTGGGTAGTGAAGAGAGGGGTATAATTCCAATCTCCTCCTCCTCCTTTTCCTCCTCCTTTTCTTCTTCTTCAAAGTAGAGCCTTGTATCATTCTTATACTGATAGCACCTCACCTGAAATCTCTGAATGACCTCTGCTAGGAGTTTCATGTGGATGCTAAAAAGCATGGGACAGATAGAGCCCTGTGAGATTCCATAATCACTGGATGACTCTGAGTAGGCTCAATGGCACTGAAATACCATTGCCACTGTCATAGCCCCTAGGTAGGTTGTAATATGACCTCTGTCATAGCACATTCATTCTGAGACTACTCTAGAAGCTATCCTTGTCATTTTATATCCTCCAGCTACCTGGAACACCACAGGGCCTAACAGGCTCAGCTTGGAAGGCATCTTGAGAAATCTAAGAGAACAGCTCTCAGTTTTCTAATCATCATACACACACACACACACACGCATTATATGCATTGTAAAGTTTGTTGTCATGTTCTGGGTGTTCGGCACCTTGAAGACCCTGAACTAATTGGAACGGTGGCATAAAAATGTTTTAAATAAATACATACATAAAACTGGAATAAAATGGCAACCAGGAACTCCCAATTCCATCTAGTCTATACTAACTGCAGTGTCATGTAGTGACTTAACCAGATAAATATCTTCAACTTTTGTTTAAAGAGACAACATATAAATGAAACAGCACCACTGAAACATTTGGTAGTTCTGTTAACCACTCATCTCTATATTTGAAACACTTTTGAATAACTCACAGAGTGAGTGAAATGTGAGTACACATATCATTGTCTGCCTTGGTCCTTCTCACAAAAGGAAGAAAAAAAGTCTTTTTTAATAACCTTTTTTATTGCATTTTGACTACATACTACATAGGGCAGGGAACATGGAAACACTAACTAAAACACACAGCTAAACAGGGATCTGGTATGATACAAATTGCTTATTTCAAAATTTCCCTTAGCTTTAACATTCTAGAAGATAAAGAGTGAGATTAACTGTTTCAAATATATTTCAGTACAAACAATGTTAGCCAAATAAGTGCACTCTGGTACATTAAACTTGATAATATTAAACTTTCAGAATTAATTCATTTTTACTTCTTTCCCCCCCTTTCCCCCCTTAGGCTTATCTTTATCATAGTCCCATCTGACTTTACGAAGTTAGGGGGTGGCTTCTCCCATATCAGATTCAGAGTCTTCTCCTGGGGAGCTGCCCGATGTACTGCTACTGCTTCCTGATCTACTTCCGCTGTCCACTTCTTCTGCGTTGTTGTCCTCCACTTTTCCTTTCTTTCTCTGTTTTTTGATGCTGCTTCCAAAAATGCTTTAGCTTTAGCAACAGAGTCTATTTTTTTCTTTTTTCTCTTTGAAGTTGAAGATAAGTCCCTCTGGTAAAATCCATCTGTAGGGAGCAGTGTTCCCTCTAAGCTGAGTTAGTGTGAGCTAGCTCACAGTTTTTTAGCTCTTGACTCACACATTTTTGTCTCCGCTCAGGAAGGATGGCTCCAGAGCAAACTAATTTATGTAGTATCCAAATCGCTCGCTCACAACTTTAATGCCAGTAACTCACAAAGTAGAATTTTTGCTCAAAAGACTCAACAGCTTAGAGGGAACATTGGGGGAGTGGAATTTTTCTGTTAAAAAAGTTGTCAGTTTTTAATATTGTTCTCTCTTCTTTCTTACCTCAAATGGAATGTCTTTTAAAATTCTCATTTCTTCGCCTTTGCTTTTTAGAGTAATCCCATTTGTAGTCTGGATAAATCCTATAGACCACATCCATCTCACTTTGTATAAATTCCGCCTTAAGGTCTACTACCTGTGCTAGGGTGTTACTTAAAATCTACTTGAGGTTTTCCCCTTTTTGTTCCGGGATACCTTGAAATCTCAGGATATATGATGATTTTTCCATTTGTACTTGCAACAGCTGTTGTTTATCAGAGACTTTTTCTTTTTCCACTGCCTCCAGTCTCTGATTCAATGCTTGTTTCTTAGCATCAACTTTTCTCAAAGACTTTGCTGTATTCTCTGTTTTTATATTGATTTCTTTTAGCTGTTTTTGGAGAGTCTCAAAATTGTTATTAAGATAGGTTATCTGGTCCAGTAGAGGGTGCAATGCAGTGGTTAGCATGTTTGGAAAGTCTATGGTTGCTTCCAGTTTGGAAGCCGATGCTGCTGAGCTAGCAGTTTCTGAAGAAGGTCTCACTTTCAGTGCCATTTTTTCAGCTCAATGTGACCTTGTTTACATTAGGAGAAAGTTCAAAAATGTTTCTGTAGGTTTGTTAAATCTCGCTCTTTGACCAGTCTGCACTCTATTTGTGCTATATAATGCTTTCCAGTCAGCTTTCCCCCCCGCCTCTTAAAGCTGCTTCTTTTTTTTCTCCTGAGATGAGCTCAGCTCAACTCCCTCTGCTTTTAAGTTGAGGATTTGGGGGGAGCTATCTGCTTGGATTTTTGTCTGATTTAAAGGCACATGGACTCACGCTTCATCGGCTGCTTGCTTCAATAAGGTAGGGAAGATTTTAAAATGCTAGATCTCCTGTTGGCTTGTCCTGGTATGTGTCTCAGTCGCCATTGCTGGTCTTGCAGTGGTGGGACCTATTGGGGCAAAGAGGAGCCTCAATCCCTCAGCCATGGCCTTAGGAGCGGTACCTCTCATGCCCCAAGGTACAAGCCCACTCCGAGGGCTTTAGGGGGGACCGGATACATCTGGTTCCCCTCCCATCCACTACGATAATGGGTCACGTTCATTGGAGCTCAGTGAAACGCACCTGTCAGTGATTGACCAAAACCGGAAGCCTCACTCAGTCTTGACCACACGAGTTGGGTGTTCAGTCCCCCCCCCCATGTATAGTAGCTAAAGTCTGCCCTGCCTTTTCTCCATTAAGCTTGATAGAAACATTTTCTCCTACCTCTTAGGACTGTAAACCTCATACTGAGTTTGGCAGTTATAGAAAAATTCATAGCCTCTTTCGGTTTGGTAATCTGAAACAATGCCCATTCTCTAGAATTAGAATGAGTTTTTGATTTGTCTTCCCATTGACAATTCTGCTGGGCTGTATCCAGGAACTAATAAGGATGTTGGTCTGCAGCTTAGGAGGGCAATCATTCTGTTGAAAGATTTCATTTGCAGTCTGTACTTCTTTCTCTGCATCTCTGTTAGGTTGAGGATAGTACTAGAAATAAGACTGAAGTCAGGAATGTCAGGAATGTCAGGAATGGCTGAAATTCTGCTCCTGTGAATTAGGTTGCATCATCAGTCACAAGTTCATCCGGATACCAAAACAAACAAAGGTGTTCTTTAGTTGAGCAACAACCCTGTGACAGGTGATGTCAGGCAAAGGGAATGTCTTAATATACCAAGAATAATAGTACTCAGCAGTCAATTAAATATAGACTGCTGTGTCCACAATGGTTGGCTGCTAACCTTTTCCTGAGGTCTAATGGTTAAGGGTGTAGTGATCAAAGGTTCCTTGTGTTGTGTTCATTTATTTCTTCTGCAGTAGTCATAGGATAACAAATTCATTCCAAAGAGCAGGTCACCATGGCACTGTCTGCTTCACTGCCTCTGTGCATTTAGGTAGACCTTGATGTCCCTTATGAATTTTTCCCCTCATAAAATGTCATAGGGTATTACAATTCTCTTTCAATTCAATCAATTGTCTGTGGTCAGAAAAGTATTTCATACTAACCACTAGAGCATTACTAGCGTACTTAGGCCATCTTTTCCTAATCTAATGTAAGACTTTCTGGAGTTCTGGATCATCTTGCATAGCTGATACAGCCTGTGTTAGGATCCTGGGAAGGAAGCATATGCAATAGAAATGTAAGGGACCCCTCACCCCCCAAGCTATATGAACTGCTTATATTGTAGAACTTTGTGATAAGGCATCTATTATGACCAATCTTTTTCCTGCAGCATAATCTGCTTCTGGATTGAATCTCATCATTCGAATCAAACAGCATTGGTCCTGGAATGGCACTTGGTCTGGGGAGCCTTTCCTTGCATGAAGTTTACCAAAGGTTTATAGTTCAGAAGGAGGATGAATGAAGTATGCCACACAGATACCTTTTGAAAAGTTCTGCATGTCCTAACACTGGCCAGGCATTGCTTTTGATTTATGCATTTAGTGTTTTCTGCTTCTCTATGGGTTCTGGAACAGAAAGCAACTGGCTTCCACTCTGAATAATGCAGTTGCTTTAACATTCTACCTCAGCATTACAGACCATATTCTTTAATTTTGTAAAGGTAGCTTCTTGATCTGATACCCAGACCCAGTAAGTGGTAGATTTCAGTAGTAGCTGTTGTGTTTGTGCTAATGTTGAGATGTCTTGACATAGATAGTTTACTGTTCCCAGAAAATATCTCAGGTCTGTAATATCAGTCTGTGCTTTCTAATTCCACGTACCTTACCTGTACATGGCTTTGTCCTTTATTGAGTAATTACTGGTCCCAAGAACTCTATTTCTCCCTGACAAAAATGCATTTAACTTGAATAAGTCATATAACTTGAGCCAGGTTTGATTCAAGACAGTAGCCAGTGTTTCATCATTGTCTCCTGTCAATATGCCACACATATTAGGATGCTGTCCATGAATACAATGACTCCTTTTTACATAACTGAGGAATTCTGTCATCTTCTTTCAGAAAATCATAGAAGCACCTGTCATTCCAGATGGCAAAAACTGAAAACAGAATCTCCCAAAGGGTGTAGTGATTGCAGTCAGTTTATCACTTTCATTTGTCAGACACAGTGGCGCAAAACTTTTAAGCATCTGAACAAATTATAGTGCCACCTAGTGACTAAACAGTATAATGATAATATTCATGAAGCAAAGGAGAACACAGGGGCCAATGTATCCGCCACTCAAAGAAGCACCAGGGTTGCACAGAACAACCAGGGCATCAATAGAACTATCCAGAACATGATATAGAAAACTTCTAAAGGTCACTTAGAAGCCATCTGGAGTAACCTCCAGCAACAGATGGGTTATATCAGTTCCATTAATCAGTACTATTGGGAGCAACTAAGAATGCAAAATGCCATGAGAATATTGATTTCATTGCTCTAACTTTCTCTGTGATATGATAGCAACAGCAACTAAGCGATTTGGAAACCATATGACAGACCGGTGAAGTTAATAATCTATGTGAAGAGAAGATCAATGGTAATTTATATTTTTGCTGTCTAGTTGTCCTGTGCATGTAGAACATACAGCATTTTATCATCCTGCTTAGCAACCTTAATTTTTCTTCAAGAACCATTTTTCAATATAATTGTTACCAAAATGCCCCATGACCAGTGTCTCCTTCCTTTGTACTACTGAACACTCTATCTGGATAGCATGTTATGTACACAATACAGTCAAAGTATATATTACATATCCATAGGATAATCAGGTCTTCATCCAAGAGTCTCTTCCAGTGGATGATTTCTCCCCCTCATGTTGGCACACTAATTCTGTGAGTATGAGAGCCATCAACATGTGAGCAGTACACCTTAAGTACATCTTAAGAAAGTTCCTGCAAGTCTCATCTACATACTTCTCTGCCTTGGTCAGCTTCTCTATGTCAGTATCAGTATTTCAAGGAAACATATCTTTTGTTTAAGTGGCAAAGAAATTAATGCCCCAAGCTATATGCTCCCTCTATATCTTCCCATACACCTGATATTGTACGCTTGACTAGATAGCCTCTGCACCTTTGCTGTAAAACTAGCTTTTGTCTAAGAAGCTTGTACATTAAAAAGTTAAGTTGTGTGCAGGGGTCGTTACATAGAAAAAGAGCTAGGGGAACTCATTAGCATAACTCATTAGCATATGCCACACCCCCTGACGTCACCAGAAGTGTGTCATAAAGCCACACCCCCTGACATCACCGGAAGTGTGTCATAAGCAGCACCGGCGGTGGACCTGCAAGGCCGGCAGGAGTGCGAGGAAGCCCCGCGAAGGCCCCTCGCCCCCAACGGTCCCGGCCGCCGCTGCCGCCAGCCTTGCGGCTCCACTGCCGAGCCCCATCAGGGCTTACAAACTCCTTTCCCTTCCCCTCCCCACAACAGACACCCTGTGAGGTGGGTGGGGCTGAGAGAGCTCTGACACAAACTGCTCTTTTTCAAGGACAGCTGTGCCAGAGCTTGTGACTGACCCAAGGTCACATCAGCAGGTGCAAGTGGAGGAGTGGGGAGTCAAACCCGGTTCTCCCAGATTAGAGTCCTCCGCATACTGAACCACAACACCAAAGTGGTGCAGTATAGCCTGAGCTCATCTCAGAAGCTAAGCAGGGCCAATCCTCAGCTGGGAGACTAGCCAAGGAGGATTCTGCAGAGGAAAGCTGCGGCAAAGCACCTCCTTTTCTCCCTCGAAAGCCCCCTGCTGGGGTCACCCATGTTGGCTGCGACTTGATGTCAGGTACACGGGAAGTGGGGCTCTCTAGCAGATGGCCAGGGCAGCCCCGGTTTGCCCCCCACGCCCCCGGCTGGGTGTTCATGGCGGGAGGAACGCAACCCTCACACCGCTTACCTGAGCTGCGGCCTTGCGCTTCTTCTTGTCAGGGCTCCTGAGCAGCACTCCTGGGCCTCCTAGCCCCTCCACGCCACCATCGCCACCTACGAGATTGCAAGGGACACAGTGCTGCATTTACCCCCGCAAGGTCACTGGTCTTGCAGGCGACGTTCAGACGCACTTGTGTGCAAGTGGAACTCTCTCTGTCTGTGCACGTGCGTTTCAAACACGGAGTGTCTCCCAGAGAAAAGACTGGCCAGGGATCCCCTCCCCCGGGCAACCGGCCCAAGGCACACAACACCAGCGTCCACTTTCAGGTCCTGTTCCAATCTCCCACAGGGTTCGGATTGAGGTGGATTTTGTGCACCCGCATGCCCTACTGTTGAGCTTGCATGCTGGGAAGGAACCCGGCTGCCTGTGGTGGTGGTGGGGAACACTGAGCGAGAGAGAGACTGGATGTTCAGGCGCCTCTGCTCTTCTCCACACATTCCAGAGTTGCCTGTGTATGTGAGGGGGGGGGACTCTTTTCGGGAAGAAACCTTCCAGACATTTGAGGGGAAATGGAAATACAGAGAATACTTGAATTTCATGATCGGTTTACTGTAGAAATACAAAAGGTGTAACTTAGCAGCTGCATAGAAATTGTGTTCTTCTGAGTGAATCGGAAAGTTACAACGGAGCCACCCTCTGCACCGAAAAGAACCTCAGGGGCTCCAAAGGCCATTCTGATGTTCTGATGTCTTCCCTGTTCGGTGTTTCCCTCTTTCTGCCAATGCAAGGGTGGGGCGGGGAGAGGAAGAGAGAGAGAGGTACACTGCATCCTCCATCCCCCCCATCCTGCCCGCAGGACTCACACCTGGGTCTCCCCCTGCCTGGCAGGGCTCTCTAAGCACCGCCCAGTGGGTGCCCTTCTTCCCAGCCAGGACCCCCCTCGCAGGGGAGGGAAGCGGGTGCCGTTTCCCCCGTGGTCTCTCTCCCCCCCCGCCCGGGCAAAGTCATCCCAGGGGCTGCACCCCCCTGCAGACTTGTCAGCCAAGTGCAGGCGCTATCCCCTCGGCTGGTGTGGCTGTGCAGCCAGAGGAGGGGTCTGCCTTCGCGGCCCAAGGGGGAAAAGGACCCCCTCCCCCGCTGGCCTCGGGCCAGACAAAAGCGGCCTCCACCGCCCCACCCCCCTGGGGGGCTGAGCAAAGGTGGTGGCAGCGGCACAGGCCGGGCTTGCGCGGGGGCTGGGGGCTGGGCCCAGGCCACCCCTCGCCAGGGAAGCCTGCCCGCCAGCCAGCTGGCCGGGGAGCCAAGAAGGGCCGGGCCGGCAGCAGATGGTGCAGCGGCGCCTGGCCCTGGCACGTGGGCACTGCCAGCGTGCCCCTGCGCGCATGCAGAGAGTGTCCCCAGGGAGCGGGCCAGGAGGCCTCCCCGGCCATTCGTCCGTCCGGGCGCCCGGCTTCCATGGGCCAGCGGGTGGGTCGCGGAGGAGGCCAGGGATCAGCGGGGCCTGTTGCGAGGAGGAGGATGAGGGAGGAAGGGAGCGCGCAGGCCCGGCCTGGCATGGCCCTGCCCGCCTACCTTGGGGTCTCTTAAGGGCTGCGGCGGGGTCCTTCTATGTGGCAGAGGAATGATGTGGGGGGATGGGCTGCCCTGAACGGCGATCCCCCGTGATCCCCCCGAATCGATCTCTGTTCAGGGTAGATATTTATAGAATGATGCACATTAAGGAAAAAAATTCTGACTTTTAAATATATAGACACACTGATGATTGTTCAGGGTAGATATTTATAGAATGATGCACATTAAGGAAAAAAATTCTGACTTTTAAATATATAGACACACAGTGATTGTGACTAATCAGGAAAGAGATCTTGGGCTTGTGTTGACAGCAGTCAGTGCAAATGTTCTCAGTGGGTATGAGACATGAAGAAGGCAAATTTTTGAATATTATTCTGGTCACTCCATATCAAAAAGGATATCATAGAGTTAGAAAAGATGAAGAAAAAGACAACTTACGTATTAAAGGATTGTAATGTGAAGCATTTGATACTTTTTTGCTGGGAGGGGGAGACTATTAAGGGGGAATATGTGAATAAAAAGATCCCCCCCCAGAACTCAGGGATATGTAATGAAGGTGATGAGCAGTAGACTCAGGACAGCAAAAGAAGTACTTTTTCACTCAGCACATAATTATCTTATATATTGCATTGTACTTATACTTTCAACTGATAGATGTCACAGAGTAGGACTTTCTCCCAGGGCTATTTTTGGGCAGGAACGCACAGGAACGGAGTTCCGGCTGGCTTCCAAGTTGGCCACACCCAGCAGGAAGCATATGGAGCAGAGGTCCATCAGTGGCTATTAGCCACAAGGTATAGCTAGGGGCTCTGGGGCAAGTGATGCTCTGTCTTCTTGGTGCTTGGGGGGGTCAACAGTGGGAGGGCTTCTAATGTCCTGGCTCCACTGCTGGACCTCCTGATGGCACTGGTATTTCTGGCCACTGTGTGACACAGAGTGTTGGACTGGATGGGCCTTTGGCCTGATCCAACATTGGCGTCTCTTATGTTCTTATGTTCTTATGAGTTCCTGCTGTTGGGTGTGGCCTATTATGCTAATGAGTTCCTGCTGGGCTTTTTCTACAAAAAAAGCCCTGCTTTCTCCTATAGCCCACTGATTCCCCCTCAAATTTTGTTCCTAGGGGTCATTGGACATTGCAACATCAAAGAGGGCAAAGTTGATGTCTGCAGCGAGACAGGAAAATTAGCAGAAATCACCATCCTGTCATTCTGTTGGAGGATGGTTGGATACATGCCACTTTCATTAACTTAAATAGCTTTACAAGATCATAACAATCATGGATGATAAGTCTATCAATGCCTATTATTCATAATGGCTAAACAGACAATCCATATCTAGGGGTAATTTACCTCTGAATACCAATTGCTTTAGCTTCCATGCTCAACTAGTAGACTTTCTATTGTTTGGCCCCTGTGGAGAATAGGATGAACTTTGATCTGATCCAGCTGGGCATTTCTGATGCTTTTATTTCTTAGGAATGTAACTTTTTGCAATACCAAATCTTATGATGTCCATATATCAATAACATTATTCTGCTTTGTATCCAAAACAGGTTATGAGATACATGGTCTAGAAAATATACCAGATGGACCGGCTCTTGTCATTTATTACCATGCTGCACTTCCTATAGACTATATTTTCTTCATATCAAGGCTCTTTCTTCAGAAGAAGATAATTTGTCATACAGTGGTCGATCGTTTTGTTTTTAAACTGCCAGGTGATACCAATTTGTTAACTCTCTAAAGGTTACAGACCAAGGAAGCATGTCAATAACTTTTGGGTCCAGCAAGATGGGTACTCTTTGGCAGTGTTGCAGTTCAATAGCAACCCAATGGGTGAAGGATTGAAGTCTAAGAATGATATAACCACATGCTGAGTTCACTACTACATGACTAATTGTTCTTGACACTGAGGGGTCTTTCAAAGCAGACTGTGATATGTCATAGTTTGTGATACATCATTCAAAAGTCATTTTTTTTTAGATTTGCTCAACCACTTGGGCACACCCAAAATAGTTCTTTGGATCTTGACTTTTATGAATGTGTTCACATAATTGTTTTTAAAATGCCTAACATTTTTATCAGACATCACAAAGACACGTATTTGCTTTAGTTTTTATTCAAATGGAATGTTTTAATTGATGGTCTGAATTCAACAACAAAAAAAGAATTGCTGTCAAACATTTTCTGTTTAATAAGTGTTGCAGATCTTTCCCTTCTTCCCCTCACTCGATCATCCTTTCTGATGCCACGAAAGTTGATTCCTGTGGTCACAGCAGAAGGAGGAGGAGAAGCAATTCCACTCCCTTCTGCTTCCTCAGTGTAGCGCCCTTATCTATAGGACTGTTAATTCACACAGATGGAAAGGATTGCTGGCTAGGGAGGGGGACCGGACAAAGTAGAAATCTGCATCCATCCACACCTTCCATTGATGGATGATTTGATCCAACCTATTCCTAACATCAACTCCCACTTCCTTTTCTATTCTGGCTGATTTAGAAGGACAAAAAAGGGTCAAAACCCCTCTATTCTTACTTATTAAAAACCATCAGCAGCTGACAGCAGAGTCCTTGGATTTTAAGCCTTATTTCTACAGATGCAGCACCATTTTACATTGTAAAGGGGATCTCCTGCAGTGCAGTGCGTTCCTCTGGTCCTAGATGCTTCCAGTGTTCTTCAAACAGCCAAAAAGCACCGGATGTAGTGCATCACAGAGGACCTCCTCTGCAATGGAAAAACAAGGGCACAAACAAAAGCAAGGCTTAGGATATGGATACACACACACACAAATATTCTACATCTCTGTCTGTCTATTGAGCTGAGATAAATTGTTGTTCTGTTCCTCAACATCTCAACTTGCCAATGAGCAGTAGAAAAAGTTTGCAGTAATTTGCACGATGCTTTGTAAAAAGCCATTGTTGAACTGTGGGTTATATTCACAGAATCATAGAATCATAGAATGTTAGAGTTGGAAGGGACCTTGCAGGTCACTATATTAGTACTATATACTATATTAGTATTGGTTATTTTATTATTAACTGAGCAGGCATTGAATCTGTGAGACTCTCTCCTCCTTGCTCCAGCTTGATCTTCTACTGCCTGGAACTAAGACAAGCCTGACCTCTTTGGCCTCTCTCTGGCTTTTAAAGGCCAGTCTAAAGAGAGGTGAGTCCCTCCACAGCTTCCTGGCTCTCACTGTAGTGTTGGCCTTCCCCAAAGATTTAGAAAAATAATTGCTGTAAAGTCTAGCCTCATTCTTCATTATTTTATCTCCACACCTGTCCTCCCCTCTAACAGGTAAGAATTCCTTTACCATGCCAATCAGTCAGGCAATGCCTATGCTGTTGGCCCCAGCCAAACTGTCAATAGGATTCCTGTCATGGCCAGAACACAGCCACCTAGCTGAGCTACTGGCTGGCTCTCCAGCAGCTCAGTCCCACCCATTTTTGGAGAGTACCCCTTCACCCCCAAGATAAATATTAGTGCTGCATTTTATTTTAGAAGACTTCTCCCTTACTGTGCCATGTTCCACTGTTCTGGCTATAAATCCTATATTTCTTTTTTACAGGCTATAGAAGACTTCTAGAATCATTATGTATGTTTTCTGGTATGAAGAAAGATTGTCTCTCTGTTTTGAAAGATGGCAATTTGGTGTCTATTTCACCAGGGGGGGTACGAGAAGCCCTCTTTAGTGATGACACCTATAAAATTATGTGGTGCAACCGTACAGGATTTGCTCAAGTTGCAATAGATGCAAAAGTGGTGAGTACTACGAAATATATGCCGAAGCAACAAACGTATATCTTCCACAATTTTTTTTTCTTTAGAAAGAGTGACTTGGGAATGGAAGTCACATACTCCCTTAATATTCTTTGTATTTATAGACAGCAATTCTCCTCTGATCCGTTCCTAATTCCTTTAGTCAAAACAACTCCTAGTCACTAAGTATGGAGTATATTCTGTCAGTTGCTAAGGGACCATTCTTTTTTTAATCTGAGTGGCACAGTTGTCTCTCCCCTGTAGATTTATACTATTGAGATCTGGTAAAAATTTGTATTCAGGAGACCACACATGGTAGCACAACCATAAGGTTATTTCTCATGCTACAGCTTACCCAATCAGGGCGTGGAAGTAATCATGTAATTTGCCAATATCATGTGATTTCTTAATAATAAATATTAGCATAGCAGCATGGGATGGAGCCATGAAAACGACTCCAGTAACGTGAACAGGCCCTACATTTCTAATTAATTTACATTTTGAATCAATTTACATTTGCTGCAGCCTTCCAACTGCTTGGGAGTTGTGTTAAAATTGTGTTTTAATGCAGGGAAAACTATGCCTACATTCTCACAATTCCTCTCTCTCTCTCTCTCTCTTTAGCCTATCATTCCTATGTTTACACAGAATGTTCGTGAAGCATACAAGACGTTAGGAGATATACGTAAGATATCCTGTGTATCACCCTAACTTTCAGTAGTGTTCTGTTTCTAAACAAGACATTTTATACCAATAGAACACTAGTCTGCTTCATATTGCATAACAATCGGTCAATTTTTGTTTTTTCCATGACAACTGTGAATGGGGTATTTTTCCATTCTATGGGAGTTGTGTGAACGAACGTGTATTCATTTCTACCTGTGGGTCATTTAAACCTAGAAATGAGGGGAGTGGGTCTATTTCTTTTACTGTCCACATCTGTCCCACATTTTTATCTCATATACTATCTTCATCAATGATTCTTATCAGGGCCTAATTAGACATTACAGGAATTTCGTGGCTGCCAATGGCACTAACTGCATGTTGCCTGACATCTTCTCAATAATATGTAATAAGGGAAACTTATGATAACATCATCATCTTCAGCATTTCCCTGCCTTGTGAATGGCATCCAATGAATGCGAATGGGGGTGTTAAAATATAAGGTTGGACTTTGCATCATCTATTAATCTTCTATATGTGTGAGCTATCTAAACATTTTGTTCACATCCTATTAATGTCTTCAAAAATGCTTTGAAATTTCATTAGCAAGTTTCACTTTGCGGTACACTGCTAGATTGCAAAAATCATTAAATGCTTCTCTCTCTCTCACTACACAGGGTACACTGGGTTAGGAGTGTGCATTCAGCTATACTCCAAGCAGAAATTGTATCTGAAATTAGCTGGGTTTTGGGCTGACTCAAGTATATCCAAGCATTCCCAACATTCTGGGAGTAACAAAAATTCATGTCCTGGAATTTCAGGCAGGCACAAGAATGGGGCGGGAAAGAGAGGAACCTGGCCAAGAAAACAGTTTTTATTGGGCAACAGAGATGCTAACAGTTGATGGTCAGGTAGACCTGACCTCCACCCAGAGTTCCCTCTAAATGTCACTAGGGGGTGCTGGTGCGCTAAATTTTAGCTGCCAGCTCAGGGATTTCAAGCTTCTGTTCACACTAAGGCATTTCTCCCCCAGTGGAAACAATGGAGGATGGGGGCACCCACTTCTGGGGCCCATAGAATTGGACCCCCGGTCCAATCTTTTTGAAACTTGGGGTTTTTTTTTAGGAGAGACACCAACAGCTATGCTGCAAATTTGGTGCCTCTACCTCAAAAAACATTCCTCCAGAGCCCCAGATACCCCCAGATTAATTCTCCATTATAGCCTATGGGGCCCATTGACTATAATGATCCCCATAGGATATAATGGAACTGGAAAAATAGATTTTTCTTTGCACACCCGTTATGCTTTTCACTATGATTTGTAAGCTTCCTTGAGTCACAGGAAAAGTGGGATATAAATATTTGAATAAATAATTAGTTTGGTCAGGTTGATAACATTTAAGCAACTTCCTGTTTCTTAGGTTAGGCAGGGTTCTGACAGTGATTGTTCCAGCTCTGTTATACTTGACCTGTATTTAGCTTAAACCGCCCCCCCAAAGTAGACTGCAAGAGTCCCCCCACCCCCAAAATGCTGATATGTTTTCTAAGGCTCAGCACAGGGCGACAGTCAGAGGCCAGATCTACCAATATAGTGGACTAGGAAAAAGGCCCGTTGTGGAAATAAATACAATGGCCTCTAGAAAGAGGCTCTGGGCGGGTGCAGTCTATGGCTTTGTACCTGTCTGAGGTCCCACGCCTCCTGAAACCTCACCCTCTCCAGGCTCCATCCCTCACATCTCCACGAATTTCCCACCTGGAGTTGGCAACCCTATCTCCTTCCCAGCCAATCATCAACCTACCTTTATTTCCCCCTCACTCTTCAGCTTTCCACCCCCCACAAACCTGCAGCCTCTCCCGTGCTCTGAAGCCTTGACTGCTACATCACATTGGCTGTCATATGGGGGCCACCTCAGCAGCATATAAGGATACAGAGCCCACCATTTTCTCCAGGGGAACTGATCTCTGCCATCTGGAAAGCAGTTGTAATTCTGAGTGATCTCCAGCCCTCACCTGGAGATTGGACACATTTTACCTCAGAACAGCAAACTGTTTAGAATGTTAGAAGCAAAAGCCAATCAAGTCGCATATGCAAACGACCTCTGTGTTCCGAGGCAAAGGCCAATGAGGCTGCATATGCTAATAACCTCCATGTTCTGACTGGCTATGGGGGGGAGAGGAACAGCAAACTGTTTAGAATGTTGGAGGCGAGACTCAAACAATGCAGCCAGTGGATAGGGACAGATTCTGAGTGACATACCAGGGCGCCAACCAATTCTGGAGCATGTGGAATGTTCTAGAGAAGTGCCACCAGCATTCGGCATTTATATATAAGGGAGATAGGGTGGATAGACGTGTTCTCTGGCAGCCCAGTCTACCAATACAGTGGAAAGGGGTGGGTAGACCTGTTCTCTGGAGGCCAGGTCTACCAATATAGTGGAAAGGGGAGGGGAGACCATTTATCCAGAGGCCAGGTCTGCCAGTATAGTGGAAAGAGGAGGGGAGACCTGTTCTCTGGAGGTCTGGTCTACCCCCATAGAGGACAACATTTTCTGTAACAAAATTTGACTTGAGTCTGTTTTCTCTTATAATATTTGACTTATTCTTAAAATACAGTTTAAATATAGTTTATAAGAATTCATTCTGAGATTTTTACAAGGTTATGGAAATAATCTAAAAGATTAATTTAGGTGACAGTCAAATATAGACTCACAACTTTAACACTACTAGCTTTCTTTCATTCAACGAGGTAGAATTTTTGCTCACAACACTGTGGAGCTTAGAGGGAACATTGCCTCCACCCATGGTCCTGTGAATTTTAAAAGGGAAAGGACTGAACTGGCCTTGGGTTTACCATGCCTGGATTGTCCCTGCTGGAAGCTTTTCTCCGTCACCAGCATTAGAGGCACCAGATCTTGCCCCATGGCTGGAAAATGGCAAGTGGGCTGGCAGGCTCCTGGACTTCTGCAAGTCTTCACTGTCACAGTGGCCATTTCTTCCCCTGCCACTGGGGAGGGGCTTTTTATTTATTTTTAAATTGGCAATTGAATAGTGTTATATCGATAGACCAGTATAGTACTGAGTTTACTAAGTTCTCTGAGTTCCCAGCTTTCTTTCTTTCTTTCTTTCTTTCTTTCTTTCTTTCTTTCTTTCTTTCTTTCTTTCTTTCTTTCTTTCTTTCTTTCTTTCTTTCTTTCTTTCTTTTTTTCTTTCTCTCTTTCTCTCTCTCTCTCTCTCTCTCTCTCTCTCTCTCTCTCTCTCTCTCTCTCTCTTTCTTTTCCTCTAGCTCCTTCCATTGCACAGATATGCATTTTTCTTTATGTCTCTGCAATGAAGGAGCTACTTTTAAAAAATCAGAGGCTGGCTTCCTTTCTTTTACTCTTTCCTTCCTCACTGCTGTTGCCTGAGGAGGATACAGAATTTTTAAAAAAATGTTCCTGAATTTTAGGAACTCCCCCCCAAAATGCCCAGAAAAAAAATCCTAAACCAGTAATAACACTTCTGAAAAACCAGAATAACAAAAAAATATCCAAAATCAAATTACTACAAAAAATGTCTCAAATACACATCTCTACCTTGTCTAAAGAAATCTTTCTAAAGCAAAAGCTCCATTCCTCACCAGATGCAAATTTTCTAGACATATACCTTGCTGGCATATAGTGCTTTCACATGGTACTTACCCAGCGTCCCCCCAAAGGATAGAAGAGTTGCCTCAATGTTGCATTTGCACCGTATTCTGATATGTAGGATAGGGCCCTATTTCAACCAAAAGAACAATTCTCACTGCTAATTTGCAGTATAATGAAAGTCATTCACAGGATGCATTGCTTGTCTCTCTTACTTCATCTGAAAATTTTGTCCTTTTTCAACCCCACTCTCCTCTATGCTCACAAATGTGTCTTAACTTTTTCAGAATAAATCTTCATTGTGGTTGTATGCATGTTTACTCTGAACAGCTAAGTTCCAAGGACAATGTTGATCAAAAAGCATTTGGGAAGCACTCCTAGTAAATGCTGACTATTACATTACGCATTACATTAATATGGTGATACTTGGAGAGGGGAGAAAGGTTGTTAAAAGCTACATATTCCAACTACTTCTAGTTAGGCCCTCTTTTGCCAATATACTTTCACTTAAGAGACTTGTATATTTAAGTATACACTCTAAAACTCTCTCTTGGTACATCTGCTACCCAACTGACTTTTAAATTAAATTGAATATGCTATCCAATTGACTCTTTCACACAGGAGTACTGAAACATCTGTATGAATATAGCCGGTGGCCACTAGCTCCTGTATATGGAGGGTTTCCAGTCAAATTGCACACATACCTAGGAGAACCAATTCCATATGATCCAAACATAACTGTTGAAGAGCTGGCTGAAAAGGTAAGCTGACACTCTTCTCAAAAACCTTAGAGTACAAATCCCAGTACAGGTCTGGGAAGACATTGGCTGTGATCACACTGGCGGCTTGGTGTGATATGGTGCCGCCTCTAATTGAACTGGGTTAAAGTGTAGTGGGATAAATCAGCCACACAGCACACCCTGCTGTGGGTTACCCATGGAGACATCCTGTGGTAAAGCCTCCACATTATTGTGGCACCGCAGCCACAGAGCGAACTGCAAAAAAAGTCCAGACACCATGTGTGTGCTTAGTGCGCATGCGCACACATGCGCACATAGGCAAGTCTTTTAAAAAAACCACCTCTGCAAGATTTGCAGGTTCACACTGCCAAATCCATTCTGCATGTGCTCCCCCGTGTTCAGACATCCGGCCACGTGCAATGAATGTGCGGGGAAACAAAAACACCACTTTGGAGGTGGTGGCTTTTTAACCTGCCTCCAAGTCGTCCTCTGATGGGGTGAGTACGCCTGGGGAAAGCCCGACAGATGTGGCTGTGTGATCCTGCCCGTTTAATCCGTTTGTCAAATGTGCCTATATCGGGCCAAACTGCCAGTCTGAACACAACCATTGTCTGCCTCTGACACTCTCCTTGAAAACTTTAGAGCACAAATCCAGCACAGGTATGATCCTACTTGGTGCCACTGGGCAAGTCTTTCTTTTTTCAGGCAACTTCTCACCTGCAAAATAATAATGTTGCTGTAAACATGAATTAAATAATGATTTTAAAGACCTTTGTAAAAATTACTTGTACATGTTGTATGCACAGCCATGTGCAGGCATCACCAAATAGCTGGCTATAACTGAGGGCTGGTGTCTCTGAACAGACCAGAGAGGCTGTGGGAAGCCATTAGCACTGTTATGGGGGGTGGACTTTTTCATATGCTTTTCTTTTTCGAAAGAGGAATTTCCCTTTGAAGTTTTCATTATGCCACTATAACCAGCCCCTGCACAGTTTGCACAGTCTCTAAGGCAGGGGTGGCAGGCATGGAGGTGGTGTCACTGTAGTCTCAAAGGATTCTGTTCCCCTAACATGGTGCCCCATTCATGACACTACTGGTTTTGAGGCTGTGTACCTAATGTTGGGATTCTGAGACGTAATAGAGATTCTGTTAGTGTACCATGCACCCTCCTGCTCAACAGTCTCCCTGCCTTAGCTGACAGAGTTGATCTTGGGGCTGATGTTAAGGACTCTTAGACTGATTGTTCTGGGGGACTTCATCATTCATGCTGAGGTTTTCTTGCCGGGAGTGGCTCAGGATTTCATGGTCTCCATGACTGCCATGAGCCAGTCGGAGGTAATAATTGGTCTTACACATTATGCAGGCCACACTCTTGAACTGGTATTTTGTTGTGGGTGGGAGGAATGTGATCTGAGGTTAGAAGAATTGATGATGGTTCCTTTGTCATAGACAGATCTCTGTTTGCTTGGGTTTTGCGTTACAGGGATGCCAAGACTCTGCAGGGGTAATTTGCCTCCAGAGACAGATGAATCTGAATGGCTTTCTGATGGTTCTAGGGAATTTTCCTGTTGATATGGTTGGTGTTCCTATCAATGCCCTGGCTGACCTCTAGAATGAGGAAATTCCCCAGGCAGTTGACATGATGGCTCCCAGGCACAGCACCCCAAACATTAGAGTCCAGATAGCACCTTAGTTTACTGAGGGGATTAGGGCAATGAAAAGACAAAGGAGAGGGCTAGAGTGATCATGGAAGAAGCCTTGGGATGAATCCAACAAGACACAGGTGAAAGCTAATTTTAAAGCATACTCCATAACAGTGATGGTGCCAAAGAAACAACACTTTTCTGCTTCTGCCACCATTGTGTATGCATAAGGCAGGCCAGTGAAGCAGTTCTGCATGATCAGAGGTCTATTGGGATCTGGTTTGCAAGAGGAGGTGGACAGCTTGGTGGCCCACTGTGGCCATTTTTCTCAACACTTTGCAAATAACATCTTTTTGCATCCATTCATACTTGGACTCTACATTAGCAGTGACAGGGTCAGAGGGTGCCAGGGTACCAACTTTTCAGGTTTATTCAGTCTGAGGATGTGGACAGGATCCCTGGAGGTCTGAGACCTACCACCTGCTTGGTATAACCCTTGTCCTTCCTGGTTACTTAAATCTACCAGGAGGGGGCTGGCTGACTGTGACTAAACAAATCATTGTGTGCTGACTTATAAAGAAATCTGCCCTGGACCCAGTAGATCACAAGAACTATTGACCAGTCTCAAAGGTTCCATGCTTGAGCAAGGTGATTGAACAGGTGGTGGCTGGACAACTTCAAACTTTCTTGGATGAGGCAAATTGCTTAGATCCTTTCCATTCTGAGTTACGGCCTGGATATGGAACTGAAATAGCCTTGGTCACCCTGATGGATGACATGTGCCAGGAGATGGGCATTCTGTTGATTCTAACTCTGTTGATTCTTCTGGACCTCTCATCAGCTTGTGATATCATTGATCATGGTATCCTTCTGGACCATCTGTCTGGGCTGGGAATGGGAAACACTGTTCTGTGGTGTTTCAGGTAATGCTGGGGAACTGGTGCTCAGCCCCTTGGCCTTTGGCTTCTGGGGTCCCACAGGGTTCTATCTTGTCCCCTAAATTCTTTAACATCTATATACAACCACTGGGTAAGGGCATCCTTAGATTAGAACTGAGCTGTCACCAATACGGAGAAGATGCTCAGCTTTATCGCATGCTTCCAGCTGGTCCCAGGGAGGCTGTAGAAACCTTAAACTGGTGTCTGGAGGCACTTTTGGAGTGGATGCGGGCCAACAAATGGAAGCTTAATCCCACAAAGACAGGCTACTGGTGAGCAGAAGGTCTGAGCTGGGATTTAATCACATTCTGGACATGGTTGCACCCCCCCTTGAAGGAACAGATCTGTAGTCTGGGGATGCTGTTGGACCTGACCTACTGCTGAATAAGCAGGTGGTAGCTTTGGCCAGGGGTGCTTTTTGCCATCTTATACCAGTTAGTCAGTTGTAGCCTTTCTTGTGTAGAAAAGGTCTGACCACTGGGGCATGTCCTGGTTGCATCTAGATTAAGTTATTGCAATGTGATCTACATAGGGCTGCACTCAAAAATTGTTTGGAAATTTCAATTGGTGCAGAATGCTGCCACTAGGATGTTTACTGGAAATCATTCCAGTCTTGGCCCATCTACCCTGGCTCCCAATCTGTTTCTGGGCACAATTTGAAGTGCTGGTGTTGACCTTTAAAGCCCTATATGGTTTGGGACCAACATATCTGAAGAACTACTGCCTTATGAACCCACCTGACCACTACGGGCATCTTCAGAAACCCAGCTTTGGGTGCCTCCGTCTTCTGACATTAGGTGGATAGCAACCTAGAAAAGGACCTTCTCAGTCCTGGAAACATTGTTTGAATTATGCATTTTGGGTGGTGGTATGTTTTGCTTATGTTTTAATTGATCAGCCACCTTCATTATAAATTCTGTAAATTTAAATAAATAAATAAATAAATAAAATAGCAGTAACAGATGTTAACCAAATAGGAGATACTGAACATTTTGCCTAATTAATGATCCATAATCCTCTAGAATTCTCTTATTATCTTCCTCCTCTGTCATGCACTGATCCTGCATGTGGAATTCCTCAGAGCTGGCCCCCTTCAACTGTAGATCTCCTTCTGTGTTTGAACGGCTTAAAAGGAACATCTGCACATATACAACAATGCGCAAAGGGTGCAGATTCTACAATGCCCTATGCTATTCAAAATAATTATGCCTTAACCTCAACATGGAGCTTGCAGAGGGCTCCAAATCCCCACCTGTCTGCAGCTCCTTTCTTTTAAGCTTGCAGTGCAGACTAAATTGAAGCCCTGCTAGTCTCACCCGCCCCCTCCAAGCTGAGCAACTAGCCAAAGGGAGTGGTGCTACAGAAAGCAGTGTGAGTCACCTGGCTGAGATCTAGTGTTGGAAACAATTGTTCAGAGTCCTCCTATTCACGCCCCCTCTTCTAGCCAGGCACAATAGGTGCTCCTGCTTATGGCCAAGAGATGAACTTCCTTATGATTAACTTTTTGTTGGGGCTCCTGGTGTTTTAAAATTAGAACTAAAATAATTATGGTGCCATTGCCTGTCCCTTGCAATTTATGGTTTTATTTCTTTCTAGACAAAGATTGCCATCCAGGATTTAATATACAAACATCAAAAACTACCAGCAAATACAGTAAGAGCTCTACTGGAACGATTTGATGTCAAGGCCAAGGAAGACTAATTTTGCTGAATGCACCATGTGCACGTATTTGCTGAAAATATGATCAACACTGTAGTTACTGTATCTTGTCATACCCATTTTCTTTATTAAACTACTAGAAATGTAAGTTGTCAAGGTCTTCGCCAGATTTTTCCCAATAATTTATTTTATACACAATCAAGTTTTTAAATATAAATAATATTCTTAAGAGCTATTGTGATATGGTGGTTAGAGTGTTGGACTAGGATCTGGCAGACCCGGGTTCAAATCGCCACTATGTAATGGAAACTCCTTGGGGAATTAGGGTCAGTATCTCTTCCTCATTGAATTGTTGTTGTGAGAATAAAATGGAAAGAGGGAAAAAACAATGATGTAAGCTGTTTTCTGTCCCCATTGGGGAGAAAAGCTGGGTATACATATTTAAATAAATAAATACCTTTGAGCACATGAAGTTATTTCATTTTCTCCCTTTCTCACAATACAAGAACTCGTGGGCACTCCATGAAATTGCTGAGCGATCGGGTTAGAACGGATAAAAGGAAGTACTTCTTCACCCAAAGAGTGATTAACACATGGAATTCACTTCCACAGGAAGTGGTGGCGGCTACAAGCATGGACGGCTTCAAAAGGGAATTAGATAAGCATATGGAGCAGAGGTCCATCAGTGGCTATTAGCCACAAGGTATAGATAGGGACTCTGGGGCAAGTGATGCTCTGTCATCTTGGTGCTTGGGGGGGGTCAACAGTGGGAGGGCTTCTAATGTCTTGGCCCCACTGGTGGACCTCCTGATGGCACTGGTATTTCTGGCCACTGTGTGATACAGAGTGTTGGACTGGATGGGCCTTTGGCCTGATCCAACATTGGCGTCTCTTATGTTCTTAAGATCAAGAATTTACTGACATTATACAGTAGACCATCTTGTTTCTTCTCACGCTCCTTTTTTCTTGCTTTCTCTCATGATACAATTTTAGTAATGGATTTAGGGAAGAGGATGAAGCTTGAAATACATTCTATGCACTACAGTGTACTTTTGTTGCTTGTTTTCAGTTCTTAGGATGGAATGCATCAAACATCACTCACTGAAATGAAAAACTACACCTCAATATTGCAAACAAGTTAGGAGAGTGCTGCCATTCATATTTCTATTTCTGTTTTATACATTGGAAACATGGGAATGAGAGTTGGAGTCCAATGTAACATAGCTGGTATGATAATTTTTCAGGAAACACAGTCCATTGCTGATGATTTCAGGAAAAAATAGTTGAAATTAAAATATATTTAAGGTGGCTTGATATGTCACAGTATCTGACAAAATGAGTCTCAGTTTACAAATTTATATCAAGAGGAAAGTATATGTGTTAAGAACTTTTACTTGAAAGTACAGATGTAAGTCTTCTAAATTAGCATTTCTATCTTGCACAGAGACATGATCTGACCCTTAAACAAGTTTAAATATCTTGTTTCTCATTAGGTTCATTATGCGTTTGTTTATCCTCTCGAATGTTCATGGAAAATGTTTAGCTTTTGCCTCTGTTTACCTTGACAACTTAGTTGAAAATAAGTATATTAAATAAAACATTCATGCAATCTATCTGCAGGGTAGGTGGGCTACCACCCATTCTATACAAAGCCTGGGCATCCCCATCTCTGCTTACCTGCCAGCAGATGCAAGCCTAGCATTTCTTTCTGACCCCTGCAAGGAATTAAACCTAAATGTGTAACATAATTCAAAGGCTGGGGCAAATCATGAAATGACTCCAGTTATCTTACATTTCTGCTAATAGTACAAGAAAAGTAGTCCTCTCTGTTCCTGAAGAACATATGAGCTGGCTTGTGTCACCTACCAGTCTTGACAGTTCTCTTGCCTGTATGCCAGCAGTATAAGCAAAATCTCACCAGGAATGCTTAGCACACGTGCAGAGTCAGATAACTGTGAGCACAAATTATTTCAAACAACTTGTGCTATTTGATAAAAGTAGCACTTTCCCTCATCAATAGCTTCGCTTGATTGAAAATAAATGGGAGATAAGTCACCAGCATAACATGCAGTTTAGTCAACAGTGTTTACTGTAATTACAAAATACTGTTGCAAATCACTTCCTGCCTTTGCAGAACATACCAAACAAATTGCAAAATAGTGTTGCAGATCACTTTCTGGCTTTGCAGAACATATCAAACAGACTGAACCTATTATGCTAAATTATGAAACTTTAGGTAAGAGATATGAAAGAACTCTGGGTTCAGGCCAGAATTTATGGCACCTTTAGGACTGAGATTGCCAGGGCATTCCAAGTATTACTTTCCATTTCCTAATAGCCATTGTTTACTGATATATTTTTCTGTGCTGCAACTGCAGAATATTTAGGTCGTGATCAGATGGGCAGTTCAATCCACTGTTGCCCCACCTCTAATAGAGCCAGATTATTTTGTTACAGAGAATCCTGACCAGACTCACCCCTTTCAGCACTCTTCAAAGTGATTTTACTGGCTGTGGAATGATCAGACAGCACCAAGCACGGAGTCATCCCGTCAGCCATTTTTTTAGAAGTTTGTCCTAGGAGCATGTCCACAAGCAGGGATGAACCTTCTGGGATATGTAGTTCATGGGGCTGTCAGCCATTACTTTAAAAAGTTTTCCCTCTGAGAATACACACAAGCACGTGCTGAGAATGCTGGGATATGGAGTTCACTGCCATACTCCCTCTAATCTTTTCAATTTACCCCTTCCCCAAATGAAATTAAAAAGCTGCAGAACAGGGGTGTCTTTCTTTGAGAGTTTTTCAAAAGAAAACAAGGTGAGCAGCCCCCCCCCGGGGGGAGGTGTGTATATACAGTCATGCAATCCTCACTAACTGGGGGGGGGGATGGCGGCTGGAAAAACAAGAGATCAGTGAGACCTGCCTGGCGGCTTGGGTGCGCAACAGAATGACTTGATGACAGGAAATCCATTTTGGAAGCAGCTCAGATCAACAGGACTGGAGAAGAATTTAAGTTACAGGCATTTGCTGATGACCTGGTGTTCATAATAGGAAATCCTAAAGCCTCTATAGGCGAATTGATGAAGACAATCCCAAACTACGGCCAGGTTGCAGGACTTAAAATCAATTATAAGAAATCTAAAATTATAGTAAAGAACTGCCTTCAAAGCACATTAGAAAAAATTCAAGAGTTGTCTAATATGGAAATGGTTAAAAAGATAAAATATTTGGGAATTAACATGACAAATAAATGCAACTCTCTAATAGAGGAAAATTATACTAAGTTATTGAAAGAGATTAGGTTGGATCTGCATAAATGGAATGATATCCCACTATCTCTCATGGGCAGAATAGCACTGGTCAAGATGAATGTGTTACCAAGGTTCTTGTTCTTAGCGCAAAGTATACCAGTGTTAAAAAAAACAGACCTTTTTTGAGGATTTGAATAAAATCACCAGGCAATTCATTTGGCAACATAAGAAACCTAGAATAAAATGGAAGGTGCTCCAAGATAGGAAGAAAAGAAGAGGAATGAGTGTTCCCAATTGGTATATCTACTATCAAGCGGCCGCCCTAGTATGGATAAAAGAATGGATAACTCTGGAAAATACAAGACTCTTACCTTTAGAAGGACATGACCTCTATACGGGGTGGCACGCTTACGTATAGTATGGGAAAGATAAGATACACTTGAACTTTGGCAGACACACACTAAGAGGATCCCTAAATAAA